>NC_057813.1:98134647-98325062 GCF_018294505.1 Triticum aestivum | reverse complement strand
CGGGGGGCTTCCCGCGGGCCTGGCGGGCCGGCGGCGGTGAAGCGGTCCCCCGGGCCACGTGGCGGCGGTTGAGTGGCGGCGGGGTGGAGCTGACGCTGTCCGGCGCGGGCCGGACACGTCCCTCGGCGCAGGGAGATCTGTTTTTTTTTAGGAGGAGGACGGGGAGGAAGACGAGATCCGAAAGGAGGGGTGTATATATAGGCATAGAGGGAGCTAGGAGAGTCCAAATGAGGTGCGGTTTTCGCCCACGCGATCGTGATCGAACGCTCTAGGACATGGAGCAGAGTTTGGTGGGTTTTGGGCCAAATTTGGAGGGGTGTTGGGCTGCAACACACACGAGGCCTTTTCGGTCCCTCGGTTAACCGTTGGAGTATCAAACGAAGTCCAAATGATACGAAACTTGACAGGCGGTCTACCGGTAGTAAACCAAGGCCGCATGGCAAGTCTCGGTACAATCCGGAAATGTTTGATCCCCACACACGAAAGAAAGCTAGAAAAGGCCACCGGAGGAGAACGAAGCGCCGGAATGCAAAACGGACAACGGGGAAAATGCTCGAATGCATGAGATGAACATGTATGCAAATGCAATGCACGTGATGACATGATAAGAGATGCACGAAAAAGAAAAACAACACACGGAGACAAAGACCCGAACCCGAGAAATAAATATAACTTAGCGCCGGAGACGGCAAGAGTTGGATACAAATATGGAAAGTATATCTGGGGCGTTACACGGGGCGACAGCGCCGTGCAATGCTCAAGAGGGAGCGTCCCCTGAGGCCCGTGCTACCGAGGCTGAGGGCGGCGAGCAGCCGCCTGCTGCACCCAAGGCTGAGGCCTTCGAGGCCCGGCCGCTTTTCTTGGCGAGGCGACCGGTGGCGCGCATCAGGCAGACACCCCTGACGCGGGTCGTCTTGACGTTTCCTCCTCGTCGCAGGCTGACCCCTGCGCTCAACTCTTGGGCCGCTTCCGCGTGGACTTTGAGGCCCTCTGGAAGAGAAGGGAGGCCCTTGGCAATGATTACCCTTGTCGCCTGCTGAAGCGTAGAAAGTACTCCGCCATCGATGAGTAAGCCTCCTCCCTTCCCAGCTCTAGATTCTTCTGCTGCCCTTCCTGAACCTTGCTCCGCAGGGCCCTTCCTCCTGAGTTTACGGAGATGACTGAGGAGCCATCCCCCTGCTTCCGCCTTCTCCGCCGACTCCGGTCGCTCCGAGCAGTAGAGCCCTTGTGGTGAGGTCGGTCGAAGAGACGAAACACCCCGAGGCGCAACGCGGCCCCGCGCGCCTCGTGACCTTCCTTCGCGAGCCTTCTCGGGGCCTAGCCAGCCTGCCGTGGGATTCTCGTCTAGTCGTGGACAGTGATTGGCTGGGGTACTCCTAGCGCTCTTCACTTGGGGGTGGACTGGCCCTAGGCCGGGCTCCTGGCGAGGCGTGCCCGGTTGCCTCAAGGGCGCCAGCCCCCAGCCCCCTGCCCAGAGGGGGAGCGCTAATCAGTGCACCCCGGCGCTTGCTTCGGGCGGATGATGGCGTGGAAGACGTACCTGAGCATGCTCAGGAGCGTCGCGCTCTTCGCCAAGGGTTCCTTCGGAGGGCGGCTGACGCAGTGAGCCTGCTTGCTTAAGAGCTTGCTGATGAAGACACGCGCCTTGAGGCCGAGGGCCTGCGCTTGGTCGTGGAGAGGCGCGAGCTGGAGGCGGCACTCACCCTCGCGCGCCGCCAACGCGATCTTGACGATGAGGAGGCCAAGGCGTCGCTGGCGGCCTCTCGGGTGGCCCGTTCCTGGGCCGTCGAGGGAGCCCGGGAAGCTGACCAGTGGCAAGAGGCGACGGAAGAGCGGGCATGGGAACTCCTGGCCCGGTGCCGCTCACTGGAGGAGCAGGTGGAGTTTCGCGAGGCGGCCCTCGCGTCGATGAAGGTGACTTCCGGTGACCCAGAGGAGCTCTAGAAGCATGAGGAAGCACTGACGCTGGAAGCTGCCGAAGGCGCACGTGAGTACGAACGCCTGGAGATAAGGGAGCGCTTGGTGACACGAGAGGAGAATGATGTCCTGCGTGGGAAACCCGTGTCTTGGAGGAGATTGGACGTCGGGTGGCAATGGCGCGCTCGAACCTCGAGCGCGAGTTCGGGGAGAGGCTGGCGTTTATCCGGACCAAGGCTGAAGGTAGGACCACCGCCCGGAGGACCAAGCTGGAGGAAGCGACGCGGCGGGTTGATGCCTTGCGGGCCGCACTTGAGGTGGCGCAGGGGGAGTCGACTACTTCTCGTGCCGAGGTGCTTCTTCTTCGCCAACGGCTGGACGAGGCTGAGGCCATTGCGCGCCAGAATGCGGACGAGATACGTCAGCGGTGGCTCCTGGAACATGAGCACGCCCCCATGCTCACCACGCTTCGGGAGAGAACCAACACGGCCTTGGGCAACATCTGCGAAGCCGCCATTGGCGCAACGCACGCAACCTACTACGCCGGCAACCTTCAGTTCTTCACCGACATCGTGATGCAGCTGGAGGCGCGGTCGGTCAGGCCCAACAGGTTGGTGGAGGAAAAGAGTCGCGCCCTGCTCGGGCACGCCTTCTCCTGTGTCTTCAGCCATCTCCAGAACATGGATCCTCACTTCAACTTTGACGCCGCCATCGCCCCAGTTCCCCAGGCCATCCGGGGTGACCTGGCGGCCTGGGTGGAAGACAACGTGGACGCTCTTGTCAGGGCCTTCACTTTAGACGATGATGACGCGATCGTGTCCACCGACGAGGGCGGCGTGGTGAACGGCCCTGACACCGCCGGCGACAATGCAGAGGGCGATGGAGAGGCCAGCGACGCCAGCGACAGTTCGGGTGGTGCTCCTGAGGATGCATTGGGGGATTTATCCGACTAACCGCGCATTGCTCCTGTTTCCTTACCCTGCATGAATAGAACTCAGGCTTTCGACCTGACTATTGTAAGAGCATTTTGAGAGGGGGTGCCCCTTATGTAAAGCTTATGTCCAGCGTACTAGTGGGTGCTGTGTCGCCCACATGCCCGCGCCAAGTGGTGGGCTAGGTGAAGAACCGGCTGGCTATTTTACCATTGTCCCGTGCGGGTCCTGAGATAATACGTGGGAGGTTGTGGTGTCTCGAATGCCTCTCGATCAAATCCGTAGGATCTGCAGTGAAAAAACCTCCTGAGAGGATATGACGGCGGCAGTCTGGGCTGCGCGCAAGCTAGGCCAAACCCGGCTCGCGAGGGGCTCACGAGGGGAGGCAGCTAAGGCGAGGTCATAACCGAAACGCGAGAGATTGCTCGAACGAGACTAAGCACCCCTTCCCCGAACACACACAAATCTCAAATTCAAATCCAACTTAAATCCAGTGGGGGGAAAGCAACAACCAAGGGAAAAGCGATGAAGGCAGAAAAGGCCGCGTCCGGCACCTAGTCTAGTCTTGGACGTCTTCTCACCAGCGCGGAGCTAAGTGTTGCCATTGGGCGTGGGAGGGAGCCCTAGGGCCTGAGGCCCGCACCCCTGAGATTCCGGGGCGTGTACAGCCCCACTCATTATTACGTGAGAGTGTCACGGGGCGGCGAGCTTCACAGGCGCTGGGCCTTCTTCACAGGTACCGGCCTTGCTTCATATCGCCAGACGAGGGCCCCGCCTTGCACCACACTCTAGTGCCATCAACAACGACCGGAAACCAGGACGCCTCCGATGGGGTAGAGCGGTCGCCAGCGGTTCCCCCGACGACCACGGGTCCTCCGCCAGGGGCAAGCCCTAAGGCGCCTCCCCAGCGGAGGGCCTACCTCCTGGGAACGCCTTGATCTGAACTCCGCGGTGGTGATGTCGGATCCTGGCCCCTCCCCTGCAGCCCCCGATGCCCTCCTACTGAGGGGTAGGAGGCTGCGGGAGCGGGGCAGCTACTCGCTGTGGCGACCTGCATCTCCTGCGACCCATGATTAGTGTATGCCTGCTCCTGAGGAATTAGCGATACCCGATAATCGTTGCTTCCAATGTGGAAAGTGCGACAGTCCCGGGACTCCTGGAAGAGCTCAGCTTCTGGTGCCTCATCCCCCCAGCTTGGGCTGAGGAGCGAGCCTTGTTCGCCCTCGCGCGGGTGCCCTTGGTCCAGCATGCGGGGCACATACTCTTCGGGGCCGCCACCCCGAAGGCCACGTCATAATGCTCCGCGCGCCATGCGGCTCTGCTTGATGTGACAACCTGGGGGTGGTAGCGCGGTGGCCCACTGGGGCCGTGGGTTGCGACGAGTCCTTCGCCAGTGGGGACCGGAGTCAATGCAGCCACTGGCCCGGTGCCGACGGCTTCATTGGTGCCGGGGTAGCCTTGGAGCCCGCGGGTGCGCGTGGGGCCCCCGCGCGGGCTGCTCTGGGCCTGAGATGGGAGTTGAGTGCAGAAGGGTTGAGCCCCCGAGGCGGCGAAGCCCAGGAGCTCTGCCACCCGCTCTAGCAGCACGTCGCGGCCGCCTTCTGTCAGCCTGCACTGCAGCAGCTCTCGGGACACCGTGAGCGCGGCCCTTGAGTTCGCCTGCTCCCGACGTGTGTACGGCGCCGTGGCCACGGCGTGGTTGGGGGCTCTTGTTGCCGACCGCGTCTCTCGCGGTGTGAGAGCTGTCGGGGTCTGCCCACATCGCCCATGGCCCGCAGCTCCGTGCGGACCGCGAGCTGCCTGGGGCGTTGGGTCGCCCGGGGCGAGCGGCTCTGCGCTGGCGGGCCAAGCTGTCCAGGGGGCAGGGTTGCCCGCTTGGTCGCCGTACATGGTGATGACGATGCGGCGGGACACGAAGTGGCGGAAGGTGGATCCCGGTGCACCCCTACCTGGCGCGCCAAATGTCGGATTTAGGGTTCCGGCAGACCCTTGAGGTTCGAACACTGGGGTGCGCGCGGAGGTTTCGCCTTCTACCTACCTGTTCCTCGCCGAATCGCTAGGATCTAAACTACGAGAAGAACAACACAAGAGACACAGGGTTTATACTGGTTCATGCGACCATTGTGGTGTAATACCCTACTCCAGTGTGCGGCGTGGTGGATTGCCTCTTGGGCTGATGATGAACAATACAAGGAAGAACAGGCTCGCGAGGGTCTGTTCTTGTGGTGGCGTTGTCCCTTTGGTGGGGTTGATTCTAGATGCCTATCTTATCTCCAGATTCCTCTCTGGATCTCGGTCTCGGTCTTGGGTCTCAGGTCTCGGGTCCCTCTACCCTGTGGGTGGCTAGTCCTATTTATAGGCGAAGGCCCTGGGCCTCTTCCCAAATATTGAGCGGGAAGGGCGCCAACAATTGGCCATTTTGAAGGGGAACATCTAGTACACTTATCCTGACTAAAGTTGGTCCTCGCCTGTCAAAGGCTATGGTGGTGACGCCGACTTGGGCTCCACAGAGACCACCATCCTTCCATTGGACTGGTCTTAGTCTTGTTGCACCGAAATGGATGCCTTTGCTTGATGCTCTCGCCTGCGCTTGCTCCCCTTGCACCAAAGAGGAAAGAAGGACACTTCGCGGGCTGGCGCCCGGCTGGCGCCCTTGGTCGTCATGGCTTGCGTCATGGGCACCTCGCGAGGTACCCCGCCTTGAACTCTCCACCTCCTCATGAGCCAGCCTGACGAGGCCGTGCCTGGGGAAACTCCTTGTCGCCCGCCCCACGAGGCTTGGCCCCTCATGAGGGTCTTGAGCTTGTGTTGATGAAGATGGGCCGTGCTGGGCCCCCTTTAAGCCACGCCGCAGGCCGCAGGCAGGCAAGTCTGGGGACCCCCGTTCCTAGAACACCGACAACGTTGCTGCGCGCGAGGCCCGAGTCCCGGAAGAGGTTGAGCGCGGGATGATGACAACCCGCTCGAACCTTGAGCTCGAGGAGAGGCTGGAGTTGATCTGGGTCGAGGATGAAGGCAGGGCCGCTGCCCTGAGGGCCAAGCTGGAGGAAGCGGCACGACGGGCCGACGCTTCTCGGGCTGCCCTCGACACAGCGCAGGAGTAATTGACTACCTCCTGCGCCGAGGTGCTCCTTCTTCGCCAGCGGGTGGACGAGGTCGAGGCCGTTGTGCGGTAGAACGAGGACGAGATACGCCAGCGGCGGATCCTGGAGCACGAACACGGCCCCATGCTCGCCAGGCTCCGGGAGAGAGCCAACGCGGCCTTGGGTAACATCTGCGAGGCGGCTGTCGACCAGCCCCACGCAGTCAACTATGCTGGCAATCTTCAGTTCTTCACCAACGTGGTGACGCAGCTAGAGGCACGCTCGGCCGGTGCCAACAGGCTGGTGGAGGAGAGGAGCCACGCTCTGCTCGTACGCGCCTTCTCTCGTGTCTTCAGCCACCTTCAGAACATGTTCCCCAACTTCGACTTCGGTGCCGCCATCGCTCCAGTACCCCATGCCATCCGGGGGGACCTTGTGTGCTGGGTGGGAGACAACGTGGATGCCCTCGTCAGGGCCTTCGCTTCTGATAACGACAATGCAGTCATGGCTGCTGATCAAGGTGACGTGGTGAACGGCCCTGACGCTGCTGCCGGCGACGCGGAGGACGATGGCGAGGCCAGCGATGCCAGCGATGATTTAGGAGGCGCTCCCGAGGATGCATTGGGGGATTTATCCGACTGACCGCGTGTTGTCCCTGCTTCCTGACCCTGCGTAGATAGAGTTCGGGCCTTGCCCTGAAGATTGTAAGAGCATTTTGGGAGGGGGAGCCCCTCATGTAAAACTCATATTCGGCGTATTAGTAGATGCGATATCACCCGTACGCCTGCGCCAAGCGGCTGGCTTGGCGACGAGCAGGCGGGCTTGGTTACCTTCGACCTACTAGGCCCTTGAGCCAGCCTGCGGAGGGCTGAGGTGCCTCGAGCGTCTCATGAATGAACCCATCGAACCTGTAATGAAAACCTCCTGAGAGGGCCCGACGTCGGTAGTGTGGGCTGCATGCAAGCTAGGCCTGGCCCGGCTCGCGAGGGGCTCGCGAGGGGAGGCAGCTGAGGCGAAGTGGTAACCAAAACGCGAGAGATTGCTCGAACGAGACTAAACACCCCTTCCCTGAACACACGCAAATCTTCGAGCTCAAATCCAACTTGAATTGAACGAGGGAAAACAACAACCAAGGGGGAAAAGCAACGAAAGCAGAAAAAAGGCCGCGTCCGACACCTAGTATAGTCTTGGACGTCTTCTCACTAGCGCGGAGATAAGTGCTACCATTGGGCGTGGGAGGGAGCCCCAGGGCCTGAGGCCGGCACCCCTGAGACTCCGGGGCGTGTACAGCCCCACTCATTATGACGTGAGAGTGTCACGGGGTGGCGAGCTTCACATGCACTGGGCCTTCTTCATAGGTACCGGCCTTGCTTCATATCGCCAGATGAGGGCCCCGCCTTGCGCCACACTCTAGTGCCACCGACGACGACCGGAAACCAGGACGCCACCGATGGGGTACAACGGTCGCCAGCGGTTCCCCCGATGACCACAGGTCCTCTGCCAGGGGCAGGCTCTGGGGAACCTCCCCAGCAGAGGGCCTACCTCCTGAGGACGCCTTGCTCCGAATGCCACGGTGGTGATGTAGGATCTTGGCCCCTCTCCTGCAGCCCCCGGCGCCCTCCTCCAGAGGTGTAGGAAACTACGGGAGTGGGGCGGCCGCCCGTTGACGCGACCTGCACTTCCTGTGATCCATGGTTGGCGTATGCCTGGTCCTGGGGGATTAGTGGTACCTGATACTCATTGTTTCCAGCGTAGCCGATGGGACCTTCCCGGGGCTCATGGAAGGGTTCAGCTTCTGGCGTTTCGTCCCCCCAGGTTGGGCCGAGGAGTGAGCCTTGTTTGTCCTCATGTGCGCGCCCTTGGTCCATCATGTGAGGCACGTACTCTTCTGGGGCCGCCATCCCGAAGACCGCGCCGTAGCGCCCCGTGTGCCATGCAGTGCTGCCTGAGGCGCCTGCCTGGGGGTGGTAGCGCGGCGGCCCACCGGGGCCGTGGGTTGTGGTGAGTCCTTCTTCGATGGCCGGGGGAGGAGGTAGCGCTGCTGCCGGCCCGGCGCTGACGGCCTGGCCGGCGTTGGGGTGCCCTTGGAGTCCGCTTGGGGCCGCACGGGGGTGCACGGAGCCCCCGAACGGGCCACCCTGGACCTGAGGTGGGAGTTGGGTGAAAAAGGGGGGAGCCCCCGAGGCGGCGAAGCCCAGGAGCTCTGCCACCCGCTCTAGCAGCACGTCGTGGCTGCCTTCCAACAGCCTGCACTGCAGCAGCTCTCGAGCCACGGTGAGAGCGGCCCTCGAGTTCGCCTGCTCCCATAGGGTGTACGGCGCCGCGGCCGCGGCATGGTGGAAAGCCCTTGCCGCCGACCGTGCCTGCCGCGTCGTGAGAGCTGTCGCTGCCTGTCCGCGCCGCCCGCGGCCCGCAGCGCCCTGCGGATCGCGAGCTGGCTGGGGCGCGGGGTTGCCCGGGGCGAGCGGTTCTGTGTGGGCGGGCCAGGCCGCCCAAGGATCGGGGTTGCCTTCCTGGTCGCCGGACATGATGATGACGATGCAACGGGACGCAAAGCGGCAGAAGGTGGATTCCGGCGCACCCCTACCTGGTGTGCCAAATGTCGGATTTTGGGTTCCGGCAGACCCTCTAGATTCGAACACTGGGGTGCGCGTGGAGATTTAGCCCTCTGCCTACCTGCACCTCACCGCCTCGCTATGAACTAAGCAATCAAAGGAACAACACAAGAGACACAGAGTTTATACTGGTTCAGGCCACCATTGTGGTGTAATACCCTACTCCAGTGTGTGGTGTGGTGGATTGCCTCTTGGGCTGATGTTGAACAGTACAAGGAAGAACAGCCTCGCGAGGGTCTGTTCTTGGCTGGTGCGATGAACTGCTAGGGGAGTTCAGTCGCTCTCTCTACTGGTTTCTAGGTGAGGATCCGATTGGTTTCTCTCTGCCTCTAGCTTGTGGTGGCTAGCCCTATTTATAGGCAAAGGCCCAGGGCCTCTTCCCAAATATTGAGCGGGAAGGGCGCCAACAATTGGCCATTTTGAAGGGGAACATCTAGTACACTAATCCTAACTAAAGTTGGTCCTTGCCTGCCAAAGGCTCTGGTGGTGACGCCGGCTTAGGCTCCACGATGACCTCCATCCTGCCGTTCTGCTGGTCTTGGTCTTGTTGCACCAAAATGGATACCTTTGCTTGATGCTCTCGCCTGCGCTTGCTCCCTTTGCACCAAAGAGGAAAGAAGGACACTGCGCGGGCTGGCGCCCGCCTGGCGCCCTTGGTCGTTATGGCTTGCATCATGGGCACCTCGCGAGGTACCCCGCCTTGATCTCTCCGCCTCCTCGCGAGCCAGCCTGATGAGGTCGTGCCTGAGGAAGCCTCCTATTGTCCGCCCTGCGAGGCTTGGCCCCTCGCGAGGGTC
Organism: Triticum aestivum; assembly: GCF_018294505.1. Taxonomy (NCBI): domain Eukaryota; kingdom Viridiplantae; phylum Streptophyta; class Magnoliopsida; order Poales; family Poaceae; genus Triticum; species Triticum aestivum. Next base: position 98,315,718 of record NC_057813.1, on the reverse strand, counting down.
TTGAGCTCGTGTTGATGAAGATGGGCCATGCTGGGCCGCCCCTTGAGCCACGCCACAGGCCGCAGGCAGGCAAGTCTGGGGACCCCTGTTCCCAGAACACCGACAAGTACATCCTAGATTTTAGGAAAAAAACTATTAGGGCTATGATTGATGGTATTAAGGACAAGCAGATGGTGAGGTGGCATAGGAATAGAGAGAGAGGGAGAGAGAGAGAGAGAGAGAGGAAAGGCAGCTTTGTGGGAGATCACACCACATTATGCTGGGAAGCTACAGGTGGAAAACGAAAGGGCCAGAATATGCAAACCCATTCAAGCTGTGGGCAGCAAACACATGTTATAACTTGGAACTTCATACATGTGGTTGCAGAAAATGGGACATGTCTAGCATACCATGCAACCATGCAATATCAGCAATTAACAAGGCACAAAGATTTCTGAAGGACTAAGTGTGTAAATTCTTAAAAAAACCTTTTTACCTGCGAGCATATGAACCTATGATATTTCCTGTTCCTGGTGAAGATGATTTGACAAAGACAACTAGACTAGACATAGAGTAACCTGAATTTCATGTGAAAAGAGGAAGAAAGAAAGAGAAGACAATAAAGGGTAGGTTTGAAGTTCCAAAGCCAAAGGATAGTTCTAGAATGGCAATATAACATGCAGTAATTGTGTCTCCAAGGCCATAGGTACACCAACTGCAATCAATAGTTGAGACCAGAGTTGGTTATGAGGAAAAACATGCATGTGGTAAACCCCTGTTAATACTCCTTGTAAAATGGTTTGCAATTTTTAAATTTTGACCAACTACCGTGTTTCCTTTTTCTGCAAGGCACCTGCAAGATCAAGGAATGAAGCTGAAGTTACTCCACCGGCAAGATCACAATAGCCACCTGCAAGGTCACAACAACAAACAGGAAGATCATAGCAGCCACATGTAAGTTCACAGCCTCCACCTGCTAGATCTTGTGCTGCAAGGTTAACTAGGGGTGTAAGATCTGCTACTGCAAGGGTTCCAAGGCCTTTCACTACCCCAAGATTTTCTGATGGGGCTTCATCTTCTGGTCCTGCCACTTTTGGTGTTCCTCCTGCTTCCGGTGGGCCAAGAAATCATTCTGGCTGGATGGCATTTTTTACTGCCAGTGGTGACACTTTAGTGACATGATGTGCAAGTTATTTGTGCTTCTGGGTTATGCTTCTGAACTAGTATGGTTTGCTATGAACAATGTTAGCTATGATCAATGTTACCTATGAACAATGTATGTTGTGATGAGTACTAAGTTTGCCATGATGTGTACAAAGTCTCATATAGCAAAGTTTAATTGTACTAAGTTTGATATTTGCACATGATATTTGTTTGTAGTAAGTTTGATATTTGCTTGTAGTTTCATATTATATTTGTTTGTAGTAAGTTTGATATTTGCTTATAGTTTAGGGGGTCTCGGTGTTGAGGGAACCCTAGTTACCAAAATATTCGTGTTTAGGGGCTTAGCGTCGAGGGAACCCTAATTACCAAAATACTTGGGTTTAGGGGGTCTCAGCATCGAGGGAACCCTAATTACCAAAGTACTTGGGTTTAGGGGGTCTCAGTGTCGAGGGAACTTTAATTACCAAATTTCTTGGGTTTAGGGGGTCTCGGCGTCCAGGGAACCCTAATCACCAAAGTACTTGGGTTTGGGGGCTCTCGGTGTCAAGGGAATCTAATCACCAAAGTACTTGGGTTTGGAGGGTCTCGGCGTCAAGGGAACCGTAATCACCAAAGTACTTGGGCTTGGGGGGGGGGGCTCGGTGTCGAGGGAACCGTAATCACCAAACTAATTCGGTTTAGGGGGTCTTGACATCGAGGGAACCCTAATTACCAAAATACTTGGGTTTAGGGGGTCTTGGCATTGATGGAACCCTAATCACCAAAGTTCTTGGGTTTGGGGGATCTCAGCATTGAGGGAAGCTTAATCACCAAACTACTTGGGTCTAGGGGGCTCGACGTCGAGGGTACTCTAACTACCACCATTTATCAAGATATGCATAAATTCAACCACCATCTATCATCCATCTATCAAAGCAACATATATCATGATATATATAACTTCAACCACATCTATCAGCCATCTATCAAAGAAACATAGATCAAGATATATAACTTGAACCATCTAACAACATGCTTGAGCATAATTAATGGATTCTTACAAACCATAGATTCTTACATTACAACATAGCTACAGATGATAGCATAGTGGACTTCAACATAGTTCACAAGTAGTAGATCCATACATTACACTTAATTACACCACCATTCTCCACAAAAGGTTAGCAAATCATACTCTTCTACATCTACTCAGTTCTTCTTCATCTTCATCTAGCTCATTCCTCCAAAATGTCATGGATCACCTTTAACTTCTGTTTGTTCTCCTCATCCTTGCGTTTAATGGATTATCACGTCCCTTCTTGAGATCACCCATGTGAAGGTTCAGCTGCAGATTCTCTTCAGCTAGTTTTTCTCAGACTTGGTGAGTTCATCAACCTAAATATTTAAATTCATGTTGTCTTGATACGTCTACCACATATCTATAATTTTTTATCACTCCATGTTGTTATATTATCATTCTTGGATGTTTTACTATCATTTTATAGCAACTTTATACCATTTTTTGGGACTAACCTATTGACATAGTGCCCAGTGCCAGTTGCTGTTTTTGCTTGTTTTTACTTCACAAAAATTCAATACCAAACAGTGTACTAACACAACGACAGTTTTTGGAGATTTTTTCTGGACTAGAAGACACAAGATGGGCTGAAGATGTACCAGAGGGGTGCCCCGAGGGGGGCACAACCCACTTGGGTGCGCCTGGGGGCCCAGGCGCGCCCTGGTGGGTTGTGCCCACCTTGGTGGCCTACCACACCGCCGCTTTGCTCTATAAATACCCCAAAAATCTAGAAACCCTAGGAGAGATGACGAAACACAATTCTAGCTGCCGCAAGTTCCAGAACCACCAAATCCAATCTAGACACCATCGGAGAGGGGTTCATCATCCTCATTGGTGCCTCTCTGATGATGCGTGAGTAGTTCATTGTAGACCTTCGGGTCCGTAGTTAGTAGCTAGATGGCTTCCTCTCTTTCTTTCGATTTCTGAATACAATGGTCTCTTAGAGATCTATTTGATGTAACTCTTTTTGCAGTGTGTTTGTTGGGATCCAATGAACTTTGAGTTTACGATCAGATCTATTTTATCCATGAAAGTTATTCGAGTCTTCTTTTGATCTCTTATATGCATGATTACTTATAGCCTCCTATTTCTTCTTCGAATCTTTGGTTTAGTTAGGCCGACTAGATCGATTTTTCTTGCCATGGGAAGAGGTGCTTTGTGATGGGTCTAATCTTAGGGTGCTCAATCCCAGTGATAGAAGGGGACATGACACGTATGTATTGTTGCTATTAAGGATAACAAGATGGGGTATATTCCTACATTAATAAATCTTGTCTACATCATGTCATCATTCTTATTGCTGGATAGCGGTCGATGTGTGGAGTAATAGTAGTAGATGCAGGCAGGAGTCGGTCTACTAATCTAGGACGTGATGCCTATATAATGATCATTGCATGGATATCGTCATAATTATTTGAAGTTCTACCAATTTACCAACAGTAATTTGTTTACCCACAGTATGCTATTTTTCTCGAGAAAAGCCACTAGTGAAATCTACGACCCCCAGGTCTGTTCTTTATCATATTTGCCTTCGAGATCTATTTTTATTCACTTTTATTTTCAGATCTATTATTTAAAAAACCAAAAAAATACTTTGCTGCACTTTTTCTTTATTTATTTTATTTCATGTTTATTCAAGATCTATTTATCCAATCTATCACAATTTTATCCCGTCAACTTGACAATTTCTGGCGTCGTTACCTGAAGAAGGGATTGACAACCCCTTATACGCGTCAGGTTGCAAGTATTTGTTCTTTGTGTGCAGGTACCGTTTACATAGTGTTGCTTGATTCTCCTACAAGATTGATACTTTGGTTTCATAACTGAGGGAAATACCTACCGTAGTTGTGCTACATCATCCCTTCCTCTTTGGGGAAATATTGACGTAGTTCAAGCCACTTCAAAAGGAATTGATGGCGCCGTTGCCGGGGACACATCATCAACTGTCGGATATCGGGTTCCGGCAAAACCCTTAAGGTTCGAACTCTGGGGTGTGCGCGAAGATCTACTCCCTACCGATCCTCGTCCCAACGCCTTGCCATGAATCTAAGCTACATGATGAACAACACAAGGGACACAAGGTTTATACTGGTTCGGGCCATCGTTGTGGTGTAATACCCTAATCCAGTGTGTTTGTTGTGGTGGATTGCCTCTGGGGCTGATGATGAACAGTATAGGGAGAGAACAGCCTCGCGAGGGGTGTTCTTGAGTTGGTGCCGTGTTCTACTTGGGAATGATTCGATCCCTCCTCCTGTGGTGGCTAACTCTATTTATAGAGGCCTTGGTCCTCATCCCTAACAATGAGCGGGAAGGGAGCCAAGAACGACCATTCTGAAAGGGCACAACTAGTTCAAGTTATCCTGACTAAGGTTGGTCTTCGACTGCCAAAGGCACTGGCGGTGACGCCATCTAGGGCTCCACGGTGACCTCCGTCCTGCTGCTCTGCTGGTCTTGGTGTTGTTGCACCGATATGGTAACATTTGCTTGACGCCTCCGTACTCCGCGCCTGCGCTTGCCCCCTTTGCACCAAAGGGGAAACAAGGATACTGCGTAGGCTGGCGCCCGCCTGGTGCCCGCCTGGTCTCGATCGTCATGGCTTCCGTCATGAGCACCTCGCGAGGTACCCCTGCCTTTATCTCTCCGCCTCCTTGCGAGCCTGCCTGGTGAGGCCGCCCCTGAGGAAGCCTTGCATCGTTCGCCCCGCGAGGCTTGGCCCCTCGCGAAGGTCTTGAGCTTGTGTTGATGAAGACGGGCCGTACTAGGCCACCCCTTGAGCCACGCCGCAGGCCACATGCAGTCAAGTCTGGGGACCCCCATTCCTAGAACACCGATAGTAGCTCCCGGGCCTAAGGCGCGCTCGGACTTGGCTTAGCAGCAAAGAGAAAGGGCAAGTGTGGAGCGCCGCGGGCCCCAACAGCCTGCGGCCTTGGTCGCCATGTGGCGGTTTATTGGTTGTGGCCGTCTCCGCTTCCCCATGCTGCCTCGGCAACTGCCCGATTTGATGAGTCCCTACTGCATGCAAAAAGAGTCATGATTACCTTCGATCATGGAGGCCGACGGTTGGCTCCCCTTGGTCTATAAATGTGGAGGGGCACAGGCTCCCCGCAGTGCGCCTCCCTTCCCTCGCCTGCTTCTTCTTCCTCCTTGCTCCAGTTGCTTGCCGTGTCCCATGGCGCCCACGAAGAAGTTCTCGGCCACGGAAAAGGGGAAAGCTCGCCAGTAAGGGCCCAGCTCCCCTCCGCCCAAGTGCGGCCGAGGTCGTCCCCGCAAGCATCCCGCGACTTCTGCAGCAGCTCCTCGTGGTCGCGGCGGTGGTCCTTCGCATGGTGATGGCCACCCGGTGGGTGGGGGAAGACACATTGTGGCTGCACGGCCTCCCCGGCCGCGCTTTCAGTCGGCAGAGGTGCTACCAGAGTTTGTCCTGTGGTCGGCAGATCCGGCCGACAACTGGCTCTAGCTCCCCCGCTTCTTCGCCGGCAAGCTGTTGGCCCTCGGCCCTGGTGGGCTCTGGCTGCAGGCGAACGGTTGCTGCAGCAGGGCTTCCTTGGTCACGATGGAGGTCTCTGTCGCCGGGAATGTGGCCTTGGCCCGCAGATGGCAGACGTTTGCCCGGGCGCGCGACCTGGGCCGGTGGTGGACCCTGCACTTCAAGTTTGACGGCGACACGACCCTCTACATGAGGGTGTTCGGAGAAGATGGCCGCCGTATCGGGTGCTGCCCTGAAGACGATGACGGCGACCGGATGCTTGGCCTTGGCGATGGCCGTGATGAGGACGAAGGCGAGCCCGCTCTTGGCGGTGTCCGCAGCTCGCCAAGCTTCAGCGGCTCCTCCTCTGGTGACAACCCCTCCAGTGGCGGCCGCGATCAGCCACCGCACTGTCGCGCCTGCTTCGAGGGGGTAGAGGGCCGTCCCATCATCGCGCCTTGGTGAAGTGTGAGGAGTAGTCGGATTGAGGCCACGAGGGCGGTGCGGATCCCTCCTTGCCAGCCGTTGTGGGCGCACCGCGTCTATTTTGTTTACCTCCCTTTCCCTCATTGAGAGAGAGAGAAGTATGGCCCCCCGTGGGGGGGGGGGCGTGCAAGACTATCATCCCTAATTATCATGCTATTGTAAACATTCCCGTTCTATGTTATGGTGTTGTCGTTATGTGCTCATGCGTAGGAACAACTTAGCTCGGGAGGTTCACCGCGGTCTCCGCCTCGCGAGGTATTCGCCTGAGGCCTTGCCGGGCACCTTAAGGTCTGCAAAGATCAGTCAGGGGAATAGTTTTTGAACCTTTGCCGTGAAGGTGACCAGCTTAGGTCCAGCGTTTTGCGTCGTGATGCCTGTGGGGCATGGACCGGGAGGGGTGCTCCCGCAACTAACTTGAGCGAGGGAACCTCATGAAATCAGGCGAGAAGGGGCTCACAAGGGCGCCCGCATTGCCCCTCGCGAGGCTTGCGAGAGAGAGAGAACGAGATGGGCGAAAACTAAAGACAGAGAATCAAGGCCAGGGGACGGAAAACAACATTTGAAGCAACTCCAATAAAGTTTCAAACAAGGGAGAACAAGCCAACCACGGAAAGCAAATGAAAAGCCGCGTCCGGCACCTAGTCTAGTCTTCGATGTCTTCTCACCAGCGCGGAGCTAAGTGCTGCCACTGGGCGTGGGCGCGAGCCCTCGAGGCCCAAGGGCGGCACTCCGGAGACTCTGGGGCGTGTACAGCCCCAACTCATTATTACGTGAGAGTGTCATGGGCGGCGAGCTTCACAGGCACTGGGCCTTCTTCATAGGCACCGGGCCTTTCTTGGGGCGGCGAGATTCACAGGCACCGGGCCTTCTTTATAGGCACTAGGCCCTTCTTCACAGGCACCGAGCCTTCTTTACAGGCACTGGGCCTTACTTCACAGGCACCGAGCCTTCTTTACAGGCACTTGGCCTTACTTCACAGGCACCGGGCCTTCTTTACAGGCACTGGGCCTTACTTCACAGGCATCGGGCCTTCTTTACAGGCATTGGGCCTTACTTCAAGGGTAGAACCTCCGGAGGTGCTGAATGTTCCACACTTTCGGAATGGGCACCCCTTCCTGGGTCTCCAAGCGCGCGACGCCAGGCCTGGAAACATGAACAACCTTGAACGGGCCCTCCCACATGGGCGAGAGCTTGTGCAGCTCTTCCCTAGAGAGCACCCTCCTGAGCACGAGGTCACCTACCTCGAGAGTCCTGGGGCGGATGTGGCGGCAATGATACCGCCGTAGCACCTGCTGGTATCTTGCTGCAGATAGCGCGGCCTCCCGACGGTGTTCCTCCCCCAGCATGAGGTCCATCCCCTGCATGGCATCCTGATGCGCCTCATCAAACGCCAGGACCCATGCGGAGCGATGCCTGACCTCGTGAGGGAGGACCGCCTCCGCTCCGTAGATGAGGAAGAACGAGGTCTCGCCGGTAGGCTTGGTGGCGGTGGTGCGGATGGATAACAACACGGACTGGAGCTCGTCATACCAGCCCCTGCCGCAGGCCTCCAGCTTCTTCTTGAAGGTCCTGGTTTTGAGGCCCTTCAGGACCTCTACGTTGGCGCATTCAGCGTGGCCGTTACTCCGGGATGCGCCATCGAAGCGTAGCATATCTGTGTTCCAAGGTTAGCACAATATGGTTTGAAGCGATTGCTGGTGAACTGCGAACCGTTGTCGGTGTTGGTGCGATTAGGGGCCCCAAATCGGCTCACGAGGCCCTTAATGAACTTGACTGCAGATCCAGCTGGGATGGTGCGGATGGCTTCCACCTCCGCCCGCTTGGTGAACTTGTCGATGGTGACGTACAGGTAGCGGTATCCCCCAGGCGCTCGAGGAAACGGGCCCAGGATATCCAGCCCCCGGACCGTGAATGGCCACGGGGGTGGGATGGTCTGTAGGCCCTAAGCTGGCTGATGAATCTGCTTGGCATGGAATTGGCAGGCTTCGCAAGCCTTCACCAGCTCGGTTGCGTCATTGAGTGTTGTAGGCCAGTAAAACCCTCCACGAAATGCCTTGTCGACGAGGGTTTGTGATGAGAAGTGGTGCCCACAATCCCCACCGTGAATGTCTGCCAGCAACTCCTTTCCCTGTTCCCTGGAGATGCAATGCAAGGAGACATCGTTTGGCTGCTTCTGGAAAAACTCTCCGTCTTGGATGCAGTAGGCCGTGGCCTGCCGGGCCACACGTTCTGCATCCTCTTCTTTCTCTAGTACCCCTTGCATTAGGTAATCCTTGAACTCCGCAGTCCAGCATCCCTCTTGAGGCTCCATTGCCAGGAGCAAGCATGCTCCCGAGGTCGGGCCATAGGCCGGGGCCCCTGAGGCAGGTGGCTGAGAGAGCTCTTCCCGAGGTTGCACTATGCTGGACAACGTTGGAGCTGCCGAGGGCTTGAAGAGCTGTTCCTCGAACATGCCAGGCTCCTGAGGCATCTGCCTTGACGCCCTCCTAGTGATGTCATCAGCCTCTTGGTTGGTGTCGCGTGGTACATGCTGCAACTCCAGCCCCCAAAACCGCTTTTCCATTCTACGCACCTCCGCAAGATATGCCTCCATGCGCTCGTCCTTGGGCTCGTACACTTTGTTGGAGAAGTTGACGAGGAACTGTGAGTCTCCCTTGATGACGAGGCACTTCACCCTAGAGCTGCCGCGGCTTTTAAGCCCGCTATGAGACCCTCATATTCTGCTATGTTGTTGGAAACCTCTCGCCCTGCTGGAAGTAGAGCTGCACGGCGTAATAGAGCTTGTCTTGAGTGGGGGAGTGGGAATGGATCTTGAGGGCAGGCCTTATTGAGGTTGGTGAAGTCGACACACATGCGCTCCTTTCCTCCCTTTTTCGGCAAAACAACAGGGTTTGCCAGCCACTCGGGGTAGGGAACCTCGCGAATGACACCTGCAGCTTCCAGCTTGCGGGTTTCTTGGATGATGAAGGCCTGCTTCTCGGTGGACCGCCGTCTAGCTTTCTGATTCACGGGGTGCACATTAGGGCACACATTCAGGTGATGCTTGATCACCTGCCTTGGGACCCCCGCTAGCTGCTTGGGTTCCCACGTGAAGACCTCCCTGTTCGCGCACAGGAACTTCACCAGAGCCTCCTCCCGGTCGGGGTCGAGATTCGCGCCTGTGGTGAAGGTGGCATCGGAGGATCCGTCCTCATCAACTGGTACCTGCATAGTCTCCACCTTGTCTTGGGTGAACAACTTCTTCTTCTTGGTTCGCGCAGCCCCCTTGGCCTTGGGGGTGTCGGCGCTGGTGGGCTGCACCGCTGCGGCTGTCTTGAGTGCGAGCTTGAGCGCCTGCAGGGCATCTTTTGTATCTCCAGCTATGGTGAGGATGCCGCTGCTCCCAGGCATCTTCATGAGGTTGTAGGTCGGGTGAGTTGCTGTCATGAATTGGGCCAAGGCAGGGTAGCCGAGGATGGCGTTGTATGGGAGGCCGATGTGGGCCATGTCGAAGTTGACCAGCTCTGTGCGGAAGTTGTCGTGCGTGCCGAAGGTCACTGGTAGGTGGATCTGCCCGAGGGAGTCGGAGGAACCGCCCCCGACGCCTGAGAAGGGCTTGCTGGGTTGGAGCCGCTCCAACAGCACATGGAGGAGGCTAAAGGCCTCCACTGAGAGCATGTTGAGGCCGGCACCGCCATCGATGAGGGTCTTGGTGACGGCCACCTGGCAGATGGTGGGCGTGCAAAGCATCGGGAGCACATCCAAGCAGGCAGTGTTGACAGGGTGATCGTCGGAGCTAAAGGTTAGGTTGGCCTTTGGTGTCGCCCAACCCTGAGGAGCCCCGTGCCACGTGAGAGCGGCACCGATCTGGCAGACGAATGGCTTGACCTGGCGGCCTGAGGGTGGCGCCTACGAGCCGCCCAGGAGAGCTGCGACAACCGGGGACGCCGACACAGCATAATGGGCGAGGAAGAGGTCGCGCAGCTCCTCCCAGGAGGCCACATAAGTCATTGGCATGTGGAGCAGCCACATGCGGGGGACGCCGATGAGGGCCATGGGAAACCAGTTATCCATGACCCTGTCGTCACCCCAGCCTTGAGGACGGCCTCCTCGTACGCCAGGAGGAAAGCCAGCAGGTCCATCGCGCCGGTGTAGCGCGTCGGCATCTCTGGCTTGAACTTGTGCAGCCACTGCACCTGTCGCAAGGTGGGGGCCAAGGCTTGGAGCCCCCAGGCCCCAGTGCCGGTGTCGGGAGCCGAAACGGGCAGCGCATTGCCCGCCATGAGGGCGAAGCGTGGTGTTGATGGAGAGCGGGTTGACGGAAGGTAGAGCTCTGGCGCACCCCTACCTGGCGCGCCAAATGTCAGATATCGGGTTCCGGCAAAACCCTTAAGGTTTGAACTCTGGGGTGCACATGAAGATCTACTCCCTACCGATCCGCATCCCAACGCCTCGCCATGAATCTAAGCTACATGATGAACAACACAAGGGACACAAGGTTTATACCGGTTCGGGCCACCGTTGTGGTGTAATACCCTAATCCAGTGTGTGTGGTGTGGTGGATTGCCTCTGGGCTGATGATGAACAGTACAGGGAGAGAACAGCCTCGCGAGGGGTGTTCTTGAGTTGGTGCCGTGTTCTACTTGGGAATGATTCGATCCCCTCCTCCTGTGATGGCTAACTCTATTTATGGAGGCCTTGGTCCTCATCCCTAACAATGAGCGGGAAGGGAGCCAACAACAATGTCACATCCCTAGTCTGGTATGACCTAGCCTAGCTAGTCATTTGTGCATCATGTTTAACTTTCATTTAAATTTGAAATGAGGATTGGTGGAACCCTCAGAATTATTTTGAAAATGACCCAAATAAAAATTTCTCCAAAAGGGTCCAAGAAAATGCTCATGTTGCTCTCTGAAAATATTGGACAGAGATAAAAATCAAAACAATATTTTTAGGAGCTCATGGATATTTATTTTGGCCATTTGGATTAATTCGATAAATATTTGCATTGGAAATATATTAGTTATATATTTTAATATATGTCCAAAAATTGTGCCTTTTGTCGAGGAGCTCTGGAATAATACCATTAGCCCCTACAAAAATTGGCATAAGCAAATAAAATGGTTTAGTATTTTTATTAAACCAAACAAATGCCAGAAAAGTAGAAAAGAAAACAAAATTATAAAAAAATGCCTACCTGTGCTCACCTGAGGCCGGGCACTGTGCGGCCCAGCTGGCCAGCCCAGCCGACTGGCTAGCGCTAGTCGTCCTCCACCTCCCGCCAGGAGGCCAAGGCGTGTGGCCGACGCGTGCGCACCGCCGTGCCGCCACGGCACCTGCCTGCCTGTCCTCCCCCTCGACGCCTGGACGTCTGGAACGTCGCCACGCGCTGCCCCGCACCGCTCTCACTCCCTCTCGCTCTCCCTCCTCCCTGGTTCTCTCTTCCCCGAGCGCACCCGAGCGCTGCCGCCGCCATCGCTCACCGTCGCCATGGCCACCAGCCCTCCCTAGTCGCGCCAGCGTGTCCAAGAGAACCGCCTCGGCTCCGTCTTCTTCCTCGATGCCCCACGCAACCGGGGACGCACCATAGCGCCTGCACCATCCTCGTCTTCAACCTCGGCCGTCCGAGATTGTCTTCGCCGCCCTGCTCTGCTCCGGCCTTCCCCGAGCAAGCCGACCAGCCCATCGACCTCCCCGTGAGCCTCTGCTTCGAACCCCTCTCCTCCTCCTCGCGATTACGCCGTCTAGGCCTCAGTTCCGCCATGGCCGAAGCTCGCCTCCGCTCGAGCTTGTCGCCGGCATTGCTCCGGCGACCCTTTGTCCACGCCAGTGCACCTAGCACTCTCGCCGCACCTCGTAGTGCCCCGCTAGCGTTTTAGTTCGCGCGTTTGCACGCTGCAGCCGCGCCCCCGAACACAGCCGAACTCCGGCGGCCGCAAGCGTGGTCGCCGACGTCGTTCTCGGCCACCCCAGCTCTGGCCGAGGGCACTGCTCGACGCGCTGCATCGCCAGCTCTTCGAAGAGCCTAAACACGCCTCGAACGGAGCCCTGTGGGTGATTTCCGCGGCGTTCCGCCGTCTTGGGCCTCGCCGGCGGCTAAACGCCGGCGAGTTGACCGGGTTAGACCCCCTGTTGACCCAGATTTGACCCGTGTGGGTCAATGACAGGTGGGGCCCGGCCCTGCTAATTTTAGTTTAGGATTAGTTTAGCAACTAATTATCTCTGTTAACTAACTGTGACACTGACAGTGGGCCCCATGCCACTAATCTTTTTAATTAGGATTAAACTAACCCTGTTTAACCCCCCTGTCACTGACGTGTGGGTCCCACACGTCAGGTTTGACCCCAGCCAGCCGCAGTTGACCGCTGACGTCGTGCTAACGTCATGCTGGCGCAGTATATAATTTCTGGATTTAATTTGATCAGAAATTCCAGAAATTGATTTAAACTTCAAAAATTCATATCAATTCAACCATAGCTCAGATTGAAATAATTTATATATGAAAAATTATCAGAAAAATGCAATCTTTCCATCTGTACTAGTTTCATGCATGACAAACCAACTTATACATGCTGAATATGAGAAAACACATTATGGCACATTAAGAGACTTAATTTTGGAGTTGCATTTGAACCTTTTGTTCAAATGGACTTCATTCAAATTGAATACTAGTTGCATTAGCTCAAACAGCATCACATCTACATGCCATGTTCATGCATCATATTGTTGCATATGATTGTGTATTGATTGCCGGCACCGTTCCTTCTCGATAGGTCCTGCTCCGGAGACGTTCCAGAGTACCTGTCTGTGAAGCAGTGCCTCCCTTGTTGATTTACCAGGCAAGCAAACCCCCTTGTTCATTTCGATAAAACCCTACTCTCTCGCTCCTGCTCTCAGTTATTGCATTAGGACAACAACGGTTCATCTGCTACTTTGTGCTGCGGTAGTTGAACCCATTCCTCTGCATGACCTGTCATTGCCACAGTAAATAGTTGAAACCCACTAGCATGTGTAGGAGTTGATTGAGCCATGTTGTGTTCCTACCATGCTATGCCTGCTATTGCTTAGAGTTGTGTCAGGTCTGATTCATTGGGAATGAATTGGAGTGTCACGATATGTTCTGATGCTGAGAGTGAAGTGTGTGAACACGATTTGGTAAAGGTAGCGGTGAGAGGCCATGTAGGAGTACATGGTGGGTTGTCTCACTGGAACCGTCCTTAAGCACTGAGTTCTATGTATGTTGTCCAATGACTCGATACTACCACACATTGGGTTCCGGTAACTCGACCCCTCTCGACTTATTAACCAACTTGGTCTCTGTCCAGGAGTCGCAACTAGTTCCTGGTGTTTGTAGGTAGTGCTATTTTTCTACCAAGTGGCACCCGGCAGGGTGGGCTTGGGACAGACTAGGCACACGTGGCCTGGTGTACCGAGTGGCACCCGAATGGTGGGCTCGGGAACCCTGTACACATCGTTTGGGGCCGTAAGCGACACCCCGGCCGGATCTCCTTGCGGATGGAACCCGAATAGGCGATAAACCTGGGCTAGAGTCTTGTGTGGTTAGTCAGGTCGTGGCCGACACCCTCGCCAGGCTTCCGCTTGAAGGTTGCCGAGATACATGACGTGTACATGGCGGTAAGTGGCGAGAGCGTGTGTGAAGAAGTACACCCCTGCAGGGTTAACATGATCTATTCGAATAGCCGGGTCCGCGGTTATGGACTTCTTGGATGCTTACATGGTACATAGACAACTTGAAGTGGATACTCTAAAATGCTCGAGACATGTGTGAGTGCTATGGATGGCCTTCTCGTAGGGAGACGGGGATGAATCCATAATAGTGTATTGTGTGGTGATTAGTGGACTCGTGTACGTTGTTTCACCTCCAGAGTTTCTGGTAGTCGTAGAACAGGATAGCCACAGAGTCAAAGCTGGCTTGCTGCAACTAAACCCCACATTACCTCTTGATACAAATGCATGTATGATAGGATCTGATGTAAGTCTTGCTGAGTACCTTTGTACTCATGTTGCTTTATTTATGTTTTTGCAGCGGAGACTTCGGTCTTACTAGTGTTCTCGTGGACTTCAACTAGTAGCTAGTACCTCAGCTACGATCTTGATCGGTTGTTGTAGATAGTCAGGCTTTCAGCCTTTTTCATTTGTAGATGTCTGTACCCAGACATGTAATGCTTCCGCTTGTTGCTTGTATGCTCTGTATGATGGGTCTTGTGACCCCTGTTTGCAATAAATGCTATGATGGCTCTTCTGAGCCTTTATCTATATGAGTTGTTGAGTTATGCTGTGATGCCATGTTGTACAGCACATACTTGCATGTTATGCGTACGTGTAATGTGTATTGCTATGTGTGGGATCTGACTATCTAGTTGTTTATCCTTAGTAGTCTCTCTTACCGGGAAATGTCTCCTAGTGCTTCCACTGAGCCCTGGTAGCTTGCTACTGCTCCGGAACACTTAGGCTGGCCGGCATGTGTCCTTCTTCGTTCCTGTGTCTGTCCCTTCGGGGAAATGTCACGCGATGAATACCGGAGTCCTGTTAGCCCGCTACAGCCCGGTTCACCGGAGTCCTGTTAGCCCAGTGCTACAGCCTGGATTCACTCGCTGATGACCGACACGTTCGATGCTGGGTCATGGATGCCTGTCCCTGTAAGTTAGTGCCACTTTGGGTTTACGACTAGCCATGTCAGCCCGCGCTCTTTATCATATGGATGCTAGCGACACCATCATATACGTGTGCCAAAACGCGTAAACGGTCCCGGGCAAAGGTAAGGCGACACCCGTGGGGATACCGTGCGTGAGGCCGCAAAGTGATATGAGGTGTTACATGCTAGATCGATGTGGCATTGAGTCGGGGTCCTGACAGCGCTGGTATCAGAGCTTGACTGCCTGTAGGATTACCAAGCCAAACTGGTCGAAGTTGAGTCTAGAAAACCTTTAGCGATGTAAGGGAATTGATTGTGGATTGGAACGTAAGGCTCTTTTACTCCTTATACCTCATGACCTTCTGATCTGAGTCATCCTATCTTTCCGATGGGATTAAGGAACTAGGCTTCTCTTCCGTCTATCAGGATCACGTGTTACTACTCCGTAGTCCCATAGAATTGGTTGATCAGAGTCATACCCCAGTTTTCGAGTATTTCCGGTGTAGTCTGTTTAGCATGATCTCAGAACCTTGAGTAATGTTGATGAGTATGTTACCACCCCATTCTAGTAGAATGTCTCATTCTGAGCATTTTACTGCCGTTATGCTGCCGGAATTTTCCTAAGGAGTTCGAGTGATATTAATTCCTTGTCCTACATTCTACAGTCTATAGTTAATGTTGATTGCATCCCATGGTTTCGTTTCGTAGCCAGAACCATGGAGATGGTAGGGATGAGGATCCTCCCGACCAGCCTTCGCTGGCAGAGTTCATGTTAGAGATGGAGAGGAACAAGCGTGAGTCTAATCGTTTGTTGGCATGTATCGAGGAGAACACCACACATCAGTTCAAAGGGTCTGCTACCATTCATGATTTCATTCGCTTGCACCCACCTACCTTTCATCATTCCATCGAGCCACTCGATGCAGATGACTGGCTCCGTAGCATCACTCATAAGCTGCTTTCCGCGAGTGTAGCTGAAGATGACAAGGTCACTTATGCCACATACCACCTGGAAGGTCCTGCTAGTCTTTGGTGGCAGAACTATGAGACTTTGCTTCCAGCTGGCCAGATTCCTACCTGGAAGGATTTCACTGAGGCTTTTCGCGAGCATCACATTCCCCAGGCCCTCCTTGATCGCAAGAGAGAAGAGTTCTGTAGTCTCACCCAGAATAAGATGGCTGTTGATGCTTACAGCCGAGAGTTTGAGAACCTCGCCCGCTATGCCACAGAAGAAGTGTCCACGGACGCTAAGAAGCAGGCTAGGTTGCGGAAGGGTCTCAACCCTAAGTTGCGTCGTGATCTCCACCTGCATCATTGTGATACATTCCAAGCTCTTGTGAACAAAGCCATTAATGCAGAGACAGCTCAGCTCACTTACGAGGAGTCTCGTAAGCACACCCGCGATTTGGGATCCTCCTCTGGCCCTAGTTCCCAGAAGCGCCGGATTTGGGTTCCAAACTCCGCTCTTCCTTCCGGATATACACCGAGGCCATTCCATGTGGTGTCTTCCCTAGCTCAGTCATATGTTCCACCCAGGCATACTGGTAGACCACTTGTCAGTGCGGGTCCACGTCCAACCTCAGGGACTTGCTTCACATGCGGGAAGCCAGGACATTATGCACGTGATTGCTCTCAGACTAGTTATGCTCCACCCCAGCCCAAGAAGACTGTTGGCTGTGTTAAGCCATCACGCAAGATGATCAGTGTCAAGTCAGTTCCCACTGAACGTGGACGTGTGCATCACGTCTCAGCTAAAGACGCTCATGATGATCCAGATGTCGTTCTTGGTACCCTCCTTGTCAATTGTCACCCAGCATCAGTTCTATTCGATACTGGGGCATCTCAATCCTTCATTTCTGAAGGCTATGCTCGTCTGCACGACATGTCATTTTGTGATATGCCAACTCCGCTTGAAATCCAAACCCCAGGGTCTAGATGGCAGACCACCAGAATCAGCCATGGTATCGAAATCCTTGTTGATAGACTTGTATTCCTTGCATCACTTGTAGCCCTCAAGTCCTCAGATATTAACATCATCTTGGGTATGGACTGGATGACAGCTCATCATGCCAAGATTGATTGTTACACATGATCTGTTCAGCTTACACACCCATCTGGCAAGATAGTCACTGTCTCCACTAGGGTTGCAAAGCGTCAGCTCTATTCTCTTAATACCAGCCCTCTTCCAGACCTTGAAGATATCCCGGTAGTTCGTGACTTTCCAGATGTCTTTCCAGAGGAACTGCCAGGTGTTCCACCTGACAGAGATGTAGAGTTCGTCATAGATCTTATCCCAGGAACAGCTCCAATCTCCCGGACACCTTACAAGATGGCACCCTTAGAACTAGCCGAGCTTAAGAAACAACTTGATGAGTCCTTGCAAAAGGGTTTCATCCGTCCTAGTTCTTCTCCTTGGGCTTGCCCCGTCCTCTTTGTTAAGAAGAAAGACGGTACGGACCAGATGGTTGTAGATTATCGTCCCGTTAATTTGGTCACGATAAAGAACAAGTATCCGCTCCCCAGGATCAACAACCTGTATGATCAGCTCGCTGGATCCTCAGTCTTCTCCAAGATGGATTTGAGGTTAGGATACCACCAAATCAAAATCAGAAACGGGGACATTCCCAAGACAGCTTTTGTCACTCGTTATGGCTAGTACGAGTACACCGTCATGTCCTTTGGTCTAACTAACGCTCCAGCTACATTCTCCCGCCTGATGAACTCGATCTTCATGGAGTACTTAGATAAGTTCGTCGTGGTTTACCTCGATGACATTCTTATTTACTCGAAGAACGAGGAAGAGCATGCCGAACATCTTAGACTTGTTTTAGAAAAACTCAGAGAGCACCGCCTTTATGCCAAGTTCTCCAAGTGTGAATTTTGGTTGCCAGAAGTGACCTACCTAGGCCACGTAATCTCTGGTAAGGGCATTGCTGTCAATCCCGAGAGAGTCAAGGCCGTTCTCGATTGGACTCCACCTGAAACAGTCAAACAAGTTAGGAGTTTCCTTGGCCTAGCCAGCTATTGTCGCCGCTTTGTTGAAAACTTCTCCAAAGTAGACAAACCCCTCACGGGACTTCTCAAGAAAGATAAAAAGTTCGAGTGGTCCCCACAGTGTGAGTATAGTTTTCAGGAACTGAAAAGGCGCCTGACTTCTGCTCCCATACTTGTGCCACCGGATTTCACTAAAGACTTTATTATCTACTGCGACGCCTCACGACAGGGACTAGGTTGCATTCTTATGCAGGATCGTCATGTGATTGCCTATGCATCTCGACAGTTGCATCCACATGAGGAGAATTATCCTACACATGATCTAGAGCTTGCAGCCGTAGTCTATGCACTCAAGACCTGGCGACATTACCTTCTTGGTAAACGTTGTGAGATCTACACCGATCACCAGAGTCTCAAGTATATCTTCACCCAACCAGACCTAAACCTTAGGCAAAGACATTGGTTGGAGTTGATCACAGATTATGATCTAGGGATTACCTACACCCGAGGCAAAGCCAATATCATGGCTGATGCTCTAAGCCGTAAATCTTATTGTAACAATCTCATGTTGCAGCAAGGCCAACCACTTCTCCATGAGGAATTCTGTAAGCTTAATCTTCACATAGCTCCTCGCGGATTTCTTTCTACCTTGGTGGCGAAACCTACCCTTGTGGATCTTATCATAGAAGCCCAGAAGCATGATACGGGGATTACCCGGATCAAGAGAAACATTAAGAAGGGAGTTGGTGGATGTTTCTCTATGGATGATCGTGGTGTTGTTCTCTTTGAGAATCGCTTGGTGGTTCCCAAGAAGCAACATCTTCGGCAGTTGATTCTTAAGGAGGCGCATGAATCTCCTCTCACGATTCATCCCGGTAGCACTAAGATGTATCAGGACCTACGCCAGAGGTTCTGGTGGACTAGGATGAAGAGAGAAATCGCAGAGTTCATTGCTAAATGTGACGTTTGTCGTCGCGTTAAGGCAGAGCATCAGAGACCTGCTGGCACCCTTCAGCCTTTAGCTATTACTGAATGGAAATGGGATAAAGTTGGTATGGACTTCATCACCGGCTTTCCCAGGACCAAGAGAGGGAATAACGCTATCTTCGTAGTCGTTGATCGTCTTTCCAAAGTGGCTCACTTCCTTCCTGTTCGAGAAAATATCACTGCTAGTCAGCTCGCTGACTTATATATTTCTCGAATAGTATCACTCCATGGTGTTCCACTAGAGATCAATTCGGACCGTGGCAGTCTTTTCACTTCTCATTTCTGGGAGAGTTTCCAAACTGCCATGGGAACCCATCTTTCCTTCAGTACCGCTTTCCACCCTCAGTCGAGTGGTCAGGTGGAACGGGTCAATCAAATTCTCGAAAACATGCTCAGAGCTTGCGTTATCTCATTCGGTATGGATTGGGAGAAATGTCTTCCTTTCGCCGAGTTTGCTTATAACAATAGCTACCAATCCAGCCTCAAGAAAGCTCCTTTTGAGGTTCTCTATGGACGAAGATGTCGAACACCTTTGAACTGGTCAGAAACCGGTGAAAGACAATTCTTTGGACCGGATATGATCCAGGAGGCAGAAGAGCAAGTTCGCATCATTCGTGAGAATTTGAAAACAGCCCAGTCTCGTCAGAAGAGCCAGTACGATCGTCACCATAAGGATATGACTTATGAAATTGGCGACCAAGCTTACCTTCGGGTTACTCCTTTGAAGGGTACCCATCGTTTCGGTATCAAGGGCAAGTTGGCTCCTCGTTACATTGGTCCTTTTCGTATTCTCGCTAAACGAGGAGAGGTTGCCTACCAGTTGGAACTACCCCCACATCTTTCTCGAGTTCATGATGTCTTCCACGTCTCTCAACTCAGGCGTTGCTTCTCGGATCCCATCCGCGGAGTGGACCACGAAACGCTTGATCTCCAAGATAACCTCACATACCGAGAGTACCCGGTTCGCATTCTTGATCAAGCAGAGCGTGTCACTCGACGTCAGAACATCAAGTTTCTCAAAGTTCAGTGGTCTCATCATTCCGAGAGAGAAGCTACTTGGGAGCGAGAAGATCGTCTTCGACTGGAGTACCCCACTTTCTTTCCGTCGACCCCTGAATCTCGGGACGAGATTTTTTCAAGTGGGGGCGAGTTGTCACATCCCTAGTCTGGCATGACCTAGACTAGCTAGTCATTTGTGCATCATGTTTAACTTTCATTTAAATTTGAAATGAGGATTGGTGGAACCCTCAGAATTATTTTTGAAAATGACCCAAATAAAAATTTCTCCAAAAGGGTCCAAGAAAATGCTCATGTTGCTCTCTGAAAATATTGGACAGAGATAAAAATCAAAACAATATTTTTAGGAGCTCATGGATATTTATTTTGGCCATTTGGATTAATTCAATAAATATTTGCATTGGAAATATATTAGTTATATATTTTAATATATGTCCAAAAATTGTGCCTTTTATCGAGGAGCTCTGGAATAATACCATTAGCCCCTACAAAAATTGGCATAAGCAAATAAAATGGTTTAGTATTTTTATTAAACCAAACAAATGCCAGAAAAGTAGAAAAGAAAACAAAATTAGAAAAAAATGCCTACCTGTGCTCACCTGAGGCCGGGCCCTGTGCGGCCCAGCTGGCCAGCCCAGCCGACTGGCTAGCGCCAGTCGTCCTCCACCTCCCGCCAGGAGGCCAGGGCGTGTGGTCGACGCGTGCGCACCGCCGTGCCGCCACGGCACCTGCCTGCCTGTCCTCCCCCTCGACGCCTGGACGTCCGGAACGTCGCCACGCGCTGCCCCGCACCGCTCTCACTCCCTCTCGCTCTCCCTCCTTCCTGGTTCTCTCTTCCCCGAGCGCACCCGAGCGCTGCCGCCGCCGTCGCTCACCGTCGCCATGGCCACCAGCCCTCCCTAGTCGCGCCAGCGTGTCCAAGAGAACCGCCTCGGCTCCGTCTTCTTCCTCGATGCCCCACGCAACCGGGGACGCACCACAGCGCCTGCACCGTCCTCGTCTTCAACCTCGGCCGTCCGAGATCGTCTTCGCCGCCCTGCTCTGCTCCGGCCTGCCCCGAGCAAGCCGACCAGCCCATCGACCTCTCCGTGAGCCTCTGCTTCGAACCCCTCTCCTCCTCCTCGCGATTACGCCGTCTAGGCCTCAGTTCCGCCATGGCCGAAGCTCGCCTCCGCTCGAGCTTGTCGCCGGCGTTGCTCCGGCGACCCTTTGTCCATGCCAGTGCACCTAGCACTCTCGCCGCACCACGTAGTGCCCCGCTAGCGTTTTAGTTCGCGCGTTTGCACGCTGCAGCCACGCCCCCGAACACAGCCGAACTCCGGCGGCCGCAAGCGTGGTCGCCGACGTCGTTCTCGGCCACCCCAGCTCTGGCCGAGGGCACTGCTCGACGCGCCGCATCGCCAGCTCTTCGAAGAGCCTAAACACGCCTCGAACGGAGCCCTGTGGGTGATTTCCGCGGCGTTCCGCCGTCTCGGGCCTCGCCGGCGGCTAAACGCCGGCGAGTTGACCGGGTTAGACCCCCTGTTGACCCAGATTTGACCCGTGTGGGTCAATGACAGGTGGGGCCCGGCCCTGCTAATTTTAGTTTAGGATTAGTTTAGCAACTAATTATCTCTGTTAACTAACTGTGACACTGACAGTGGGCCCCGTGCCACTAATCTTTTTAATTAGGATTAAACTAACCCTGTTTAACCCCCCTGTCACTGACGTGTGGGTCCCACACGTCAGGTTTGACCCCAGCCAGCCGCAGTTGACCGCTGACGTCGTGCTGACGTCATGCTGGCGCAGTATATAATTTCTGGATTTAATTTAATCAAAAATTCTAGAAATTGATTTAAACTTCAAAAATTCATATCAATTCAACCGTAGCTCAGATTGAAATAATTTATATATGAAAAATTATCAGAAAAATGCAATCTTTCCATCTGTACTAGTTTCATGCATGACAAACCAACTTATACATGCTGAATATGAGAAAACACATTATGGCACATTAAGAGACTTAATTTTGGAGTTGCATTTGAACCTTTTGTTCAAATGGACTTCATTCAAATTGAATACTAGTTGCATTAGCTCAAACAGCATCACATCTACATGCCATGTTCATGCATCATATTGTTGCGTATGATTGTGTATTGATTGCCGGCACCGTTCCTTCTCGATAGGTCCTGCTCCGGAGACGTTCCAGAGTACCTGTCTGTGAAGCAGTGCCTCCCTTGTTGATTTACCAGGCAAGCAAACCCCCTTGTTCATTTCGATAAAACCCTACTCTCTCGCTCCTGCTCTCAGTTATTTCATTAGGACAACAACGGTTCATTTGCTACTTTGTGCTGCGGTAGTTGAACCCATTCCTCTGCATGACCTGTCATTGCCACAGTAAATAGTTGAAACCCACTAGCATGTGTAGGAGTTGATTGAGCCATGTTGTGTTCCTACCATGCTATGCCTGTTATTGCTTAGAGTTGTGTCAGGTCTGATTCATTGGGAATGAATTGGAGTGTCACGATATGTTCTGATGCTGAGAGTGAAGTGTGTGAACACGATTTGGTAAAGGTAGCGGTGAGAGGCCATGTAGGAGTACATGGTGGGTTGTCTCACTGGAACCGTCCTTAAGCACTGAGTTCTATGTATGTTGTCCAATGACTCGATACTACCACACATTGGGTTCCGGTAACTCGACCCCTCTCGACTTATTAACCAACTTGGTCTCTGTCCAGGAGTCGCAACTAGTTTCTGGTGTTTGTAGGTAGTGCTATTTTTCTACCAAGTGGCACCCGGCAGGGTGGGCTTGGGACAGACTAGGAACACGTGGCCTGGTGTACCGAGTGGCACCCGGATGGTGGGCTCGGGAACCCTGTACACATTGTTTGGGGCCGTAAGCGACACCCCGGCCGGATCTCCTTGCGGATGGAACCCGAATAGGCGATAAACCTGGGCTAGAGTCTTGTGTGGTTAGTCAGGTCGTGGCCGACACCCTCGCCAGGCTTCAGCTTGAAGGTTGCCGAGATACATGACGTGTACATGGCGGTAAGTGGCGAGAGCGTGTGTGAAGAAGTACACCCCTGCAGGGTTAACATGATCTATTCGAATAGCCGGGTCCGCGGTTATGGACTTCTTGGATGCTTACATGGTACATAGACAACTTGAAGTGGATACTCTAAAATGCTCGAGACATGTGTGAGTGCTATGGATGGCCTTCTCGTAGGGAGACGGGGATGAATCCATAATAGTGTATTGTGTGGTGATTAGTGGACTCGTGTACGTTGTTTCACCTCCAGAGTTTCTGGTAGTCGTAGAGCGGGATAGCCACAGAGTCAAAGCTGGCTTGCTGCAACTAAACCCCACATTACCTCTTGATACAAATGCATGTATGATAGGATCTGATGTAAGTCTTGCTGAGTACCTTTGTACTCATGTTGCTTTATTTATGTTTTTGCAGCGAAGACTTCGGTCTTACTAGTGTTCTCATGAACTTCGACTAGTAGCTAGTACCTCAGCTACGATCTTGATCGGTTGTTGTAGATAGTCAGGCTTTCAGCATTTTTCATTTGTAGATGTCTGTACCCAAACATGTAATGCTTCCGCTTGTTGCTTGTATGCTCTGTATGATGGGTCTTGTGACCCCTGTTTGCAATAAATGCTATGATGGATCTTCTGAGCCTTTATCTATATGAGTTGTTGAGTTATGCTGTGATGCCATGTTGTACAGCACATACTTGCATGTTATGCGTACGTGTAATGTGTATTGCTATGTGTGGGATCTGACTATCTAGTTGTTTATCCTTAGTAGTCTCTCTTACCGGGAAATGTCTCCTAGTGCTTCCACTGAGCCCTGGTAGCTTGCTACTGCTCCGGAACACTTAGGCTGGCCGGCATGTGTCCTTCTTCGTTCCTGTGTCTGTCCCTTCGGGGAAATGTCACGCGATGAATACCGGAGTCCTGTTAGCCCGCTACAGCCCGGTTCACCGGAGTCCTGTTAGCCCAGTGCTACAGCCTGGATTCACTCGCTGATGACCGACACGTTCGATGCTGGGTCATGGATGTCTGTCCCTGTAAGTTAGTGCCACTTTGGGTTTACGACTAGCCATGTCAGCCCGGGCTCTTTATCATATGGATGCTAGCGACACCATCATATACGTGTGCCAAAATGCGCAAACGGTCCCGGGCAAAGGTAAGGCGACACCCGTGGGGATACCGTGCGTGAGGCCGCAAAGTGATATGAGGTGTTACATGCTAGATCGATGTGGCATTGAGTCGGGGTCCTGACAAACAACCATTTTGAAAGGGGACAACTAGTACAAGTTATCCTGACTAAAGTTGGTCTTCGACTACCAAAGGAACTAGCGGTGACGCTGTCTTGGGCTCCACGGTGACCTCCGTCCTGCCGCTCTGCTGGTTTTGGTCTTGTTGCACCGATATGGTAACCTTTTCTTGATGCCTCGGTACTCCGCGCCTGCGCTTGCCCCCTTTGCACCAAAGGGGAAATGAGGACACTGCGTCGGCTAGCGCCCGCTTGGCACCCGCCTGGTCTCGATCGTCATGGCTTGCATCATGATAACCTTGCGAGGTACCCCTGCCTTGATCTCTCTGCCTCCTCGCGAGCCTGCCTGGTGAGGCCGCCCCTGAGGAAGCCTTGCATCGTCCGCCCCGCGAGGCTTGGCCCCTCGTGAGGGTCTTGAGCTTGGTTGATGAAGATAGGCCGTACTGGGCCACTCCTTGAGCCATGCCGCAGGCAGGCAAGTCTGGGGACCCCCATTCCCAGAACGCCGACATCAACATCTATCAGGTTCTAATCACAAATTTCACTACCCTTGAACTTACATTATTTTCCATTTGCCTCACTTTTTCATCTCCCCCACTTCACAAAAGTTTGCCGTTTTATTCGCTCACTTTTTCGTTCGCCGTTTTTCTAGTCATATCTCTTACTTGCTTAAACTTGTCACCATGAGTGACTTTGGTATGGCAGAAACAGATGATGGCCTAACTCCTAAAATTGGACGATCTGGAAATCTGGATGCTAAAACTTTTGTTTTGGGGCAAGGGAACATTATGGGAAAAGAACATATCCAAGAATTTTTCAATTGTAATGGAAATTTGACTCTTGATAATGCCCCTATACTTGAAAGAACTAAATCTTATGTGGAAGCTTTATCAACACTTGTTCTGAAACTTGAAAATAGATTTATCCGTACCCATCCTACGTTGCAAAGATTGTTTTATGAGATACCATCTACAAAAGATCCTAAAGCTGAAAAGATAGCTACCCGAGTTCTTATGAATGAATTTGATTACCTAATATGGGAAGCTAGGGATTTTTGATTTCTATGGTATGAGCCGTGAAACCGGTGATAAATGAGATCCTTTATAATAGTGATTATATGTTGATACATTTGCTTGGAAATAATCAAAAAATTAAGACAATCTTAAAAAGGAAATCCCTGTTTTAGATATAATCCAACAAGTTTTTAATGATGTTAATTAACACTATTCTTGGATTGTTGCCGGAAGTCAAAGGGGATACGTAGATGGGAAATTTGGTAATGCTAAAATTTCTATTGATAATGTGTTTCAAGTAAGTTTTGCAAAAACCCCTGATAAGAACACATCTATGGAAAATAAGAAGAAAGATGGAAACACTTAGATCTATGCATTATGCCTAACTAGGGGAGTAAAACGATAGCGCTTGTTGGGAGGCAACCCAATGAATAAAATTTATTTTTATGTTTTTCTTTTTCTTATTAAGTGTTTTCACAATTATGCTACTGTTATGATTGTGTTTTTATGTTTTAGTTAGTGTTTGTGCAAAGCAAAGCCTTTAGGATCATGTTGGGTGATAGTATTTAATCTTGTTGAAAAAACAGAGACTTTGTGCACCAGTCACAGAATTATTGAAAAAACAAAAGCGCAATAAAATTCTGATTTTATTACACAGGATTGATATACAAATTTCCCATGTTGTCCTATTTTTTCAGAATTTTTGGTGTTACATAAGTATTCGAAGTTTTCAGATTTCTACAGACTGTTCTGTTTTTGACAGATTCTGTTTTCTTTGTGTTATGTGCATATTTTGATGAATCTATGGTTTGTATTGGAGGGTATAAGCCATGGTATAGTTGGAATATAGTAGATATAATGAAAAATAAAATATGAATGGGTTTGCAACAGTACTTAGAGTAGTGAGTTGCTTTGTTATACTAATGGATCTCATGAAGGATTTGTTTAGTTTTGTGTGATTAAAGTTTTCATGTTTCAGGTGAGCTCACGATGGATGAAGAAATAAGGAGTAAGAAGAGCCTAAGCTTGGGGATTCCCATGGAACCCCAAGTTATTATCCAAAGAGGAACAAGCAACTAAGCTTGGGGATGCCCTGAGTGGCATCCCCTCTTTCTTCTAACGACCATCGGTATTTTACTTGGAGCTATATTTTTATTTGTCACATATCATGAGTTTTGCTTGGAGCGTATTGTATTATATGAGTCTTTTCTTGTTTTACTTTTTAGTTTGTGTAATCTATCCTTGCTGGACACACCTATTTGAGAGAGCCAAAATTATGCTATGATTTGATAGAATTGCTCTATGTGCTTCACTTAAAAAAATTTGAGGTATGGAATTTCTCTAGTGCTTCACTTATATCTTTTTTAGCATGGTGTACTTTATTTTTTTTGAAGAAATTCTCTCATGCTTCACTTAGATTCATTTGAGAGTTAGTAAAATTTTGAAGAAATTCTCTCATGCTTCACTTATATTATTTTCAGGGAAGAACATTTTTATGCTCAAGTTGTTCACTTAGATTTGTTTGAGCTATCAAAAGCAACATATGAAATTAGTCCCAAAGCAATAGATATTCAAGAGGGATATAATAAAACTTTCATGAAGATCATTGGACAAAATAAACTTGATTCTTTGTAATAGTTTTGAGATATGATGATAGTGATATGTGAGTCATGTTGATGAGTAATTATGCTTTAGTAAGAATATTGGTGTTAAGGTTTGTGATTCCCTATGCAAGCACGAAAGTCAATAGTTATGCAATGAAATTACATCCTACTTGTGGTGCATTGTTCAGTGTTAGTTATGCTTAATGCTCGCTTATGAGATTTTTCGTATCATGGTTGGATGATTGTCAATCTTTTGCTAGCCTTCACTTGTACTAAGTAGGAATACTACTTGTGTATCCAAAATCCTTAAACCCAGTTTTGCCATATGAGTCCACTATACCTACCTATATGTGGTATTTCCGTGCCGTTCTAAACAAATTTGTATTTGACATCTCAAATTTCCAAAATAAATTTCTGTTTTGTGTGCTCGTACCGCTCATGAAATGGTACGGGGTGGCTAATATTTTTCCATGCTAGATGTGTTATTCTCAAGATGAGTGCTTATTCACTTGTCATTGCACGAGAGTGTAGCAAAGGTATTAGGGATGCCCAGTCCCGAAATGAAAAATGAATTTACTTTATGTTCTCAAACAATAAATTCCTTGGAAAGTGTTGGTATGATGGCACCCATGGATACGGCTAGCCGTGGAATGTGAAAGTATGGTGTAAAAAGAAATAAATTTTATTTTCTGTTTGGGAACCACCTATGATATATCTAGCATGGAAAGTATTGGGGACTACTCGATCATTTTCGTTGACAGAAAATCATGCCACCCAAAATATTTATCTCTATCCTTTTTGCGCTTTGAGCTCTGGCACCTCTACAAATCCCTACTTTCCTCTGCAAAGGGCCTTTATATTTACTTTATGCATTTTTTTATTTGAGTCTCCATCTTCTCTTGTAAAGCACCAACTAAGGGGCACTATGATCGTACTTGAGCATTGGATGTAGCTAATATGCGAGTGTGTTTCATGAATGGATTAATGATTGAGCATAATGGGCTAGGGGTAACTTGCTTTAGTGTTGATATTTTGAAAGACATGGTTGCTTGTTGATATGCTTGAGTATTGAAATCTTCATGTCAAAACTAGACTATTCCTTTGAACCATATAAAATTCCAAAGTCCTTGCTACAAAAGAGAACAATATGTGATGAACATGTTAGGAAACATTCCACATGAAAAATTCTATTTTTATCATTTACCTACTCGATGACGAGCAGGAATAAAGCTTGGGGATGCTGATACGTCTCCAACGTATCTATAATTTTTGATTGTTCCATGCTGTTATATTATCATTCTTGGATGTTTTATAATCATTTTATAGCAACTTTATATTATTTTTTGGGACTAACCTACTGACATAGTGCCCAATGCCAGTTGCTGTTTTTTTCTTGTTTTTTACTTCATAGAAAATCAATACCAAACAGAGTCCAAACACAGTGAAACTTTTGGGAGATTATTTTTGGACCAGAAGACACAAGATGGGCCGAAGAAGTACTAGAGGGGTGCCTCGAGGGGGTCACAACCCACCTTGGCGCACCTGGGGGCCCAGGCGTGCCCTGGTGGGTTGTGCCCACCTTGGTGGCCTCCTACACCGCCTCTTTGCTCTATAAATAACCCGAAAATCCAGAAACCCTAGGAGAGTTGACGAATCATAATTTCAGCCGTCGCAAGTTCCAGAACCACCAGATCCAATCTAGACACCATCACGGAGGGGTTCATCATCCTCTGCCTTTCTGATGATGCGTGAGTAGTTCATTTTAGACCTTCGGGTCCATAGTTAGTAGCTATATGGCTTCCCCTCTCTCTCTTTTGATTCTCAATACAATGGTCTCCCGGAGATCTATTTGATGTAACTCTTTTTATGGTGTGTTTGTTGGGATCCGATGAACTTTGAATTTATGATCAGATCTATTTTATCCATGAAAGTTATTTGATTCTTCTTTTGTTCTCTTATATGCATGATTACTTATAACCTTGTATTTCTTCTTTGAATCTTTGGTTTAGTTAGGCCGACTAGATCGATTTTTCTTGCCATGGGAAGAGGTGCTTTGTGGTGGGTTCGATCTTACGGTGATCCATCCCAGTGAGATAAGGGGACATGACATGTATGTATCATTGCTATTAAGGATAACAAGATGGGGTCTATTCCTACATGAATAGATCTTGTCTACATCATGTCATCGTTCTTCTTGCATTACTCCGTTTCCCCATGAACTTAATACACTAGATGCATGCTGCATAGCGGTCGATGTGTGGAGTATTAGTAGTAGATCCAGGCAGGAGTCGGTCTACTAATCTTGGACATGATGCCTATATAATGATCATTGCCTGGATATCGTCATAATTATTTGAAGTTCTATCAATTTCACAAGAGTAATTTGTTTACCCACAATATGCTATTTTTCTTGAGAGAAGCAACTAGTGAAATCTACGGCCCCCGGGTCTATTCTTTATCATATTTTCCTTCGAGATCTATTTTTATTCACTTTTATTTTCAGATCTATTATTCCAAAAAAACCAAAATACCTTGCTGCACTTTTTCTTTATTTATTTTATTTCACGTTTATTCGAGATCTATTTGTCCAATCTATCACAATTTTATCCCATCAACTTGACAATTTCTGGCGTCGTTACCAGAAGAAGGGATTGACAACCCCTTATATGCGTAGGGTTGCAAGTATTTGTTCTTTGTGTGCAGGTACCGTTAACATAGTGTTTCTTGAATCTCCTACTGGATTGATATCTTGGTTTCATAACTGATGGAAATACCTACCGTAGCTGTGTTGCATCATGCCTTCCTCTTTCGGGAAATCCTTACGTTGCCGGGGAGACATCATCAACATCTATCAGGTTCCTAGTCACAAATTTATCTCCTTGCAATTTACATTATTTTCCATTTGCCTCTTGTTTTCATCTCCCCCACTTCACAAAAGTTTGTCGTTTTATTTGTCCTCTTTTTCATTCGCCATTTTTCTAGTCAGATCTCTTACTTGCTTGAACTTGTCACCATGAGTAACTTTGGTATGGCAAAAACATACGATGGCCTAACTCCTAAAATTGGACGATCTGCCAATCTAGATGCCAAAACTTTTGTTTTGGGGCAAGGGAACATTATGGGAAAAGAACATATACAAGAATCTTTCAATTGTATTGGGAATTTGACTCTTGATAATGCCCCTATATATAAAAACAATGGAAATGCTAATGGGCGAACGTTCACTGGGAAGGCAATCCCAACGAATGCCTCCACAACCATTGGATCCAGTACACGACATATAAAAAGTTGGCAATTATTTCCAATACATGAAAATTTCACCAGCTGTCCATGACATTTCCCTAAAAAATGCATGGTAATTTTGCAATTCAACCCTAGGTAACGTTCGCCAGATAAACACATCCAAAAACAAAAACAGAAATCATAATCAGAAGTATGAAAATATCCTGGAAAATCTCCTAAAAGTCAGAAACATACATCCACCGATTCAGTTAAATAACTAATCATAGTTGATAGATATATGAAAAAGTCTATTTTTTGTGGGTGAAACGAGAATGTATTAATTAAGGAATGGTGTTGCACTCATTTTCACAAACATGATAGAGATCATCAGGCCCGGAGCCCAGCCACACTATCGTACACTAGGTGGTTCGTCCTCTATGAGCTACATGTGCACAACACTGTTGGCTGATCTCCGGACGTGGGCAAACTATGCCTCCAGATGCCATGCACGACCCTGTTCATCTCCTCCACCAAGCTCGCCAGTGAGGATGTGTTGACGCTACTATCCATCAGGGCATCCACTCCTGCCTTCCAATGTAGCTCAATGGTAAGGGACTTCTCCATTCGTTGAATTGCCAGGGACGTGCCCTCGAGACACGCTGCCATTTCTGCCTCCATCGGGGAGAGACATCATTGAAGGAAGTGACATGAAGAGAAGATGATGTCCCTTGTGTCATCCCTTAGTACCATGCCTGCACCCCCTGTATTTTCAATTTGGATGTTATACATACATCATCATATGCATATCATAATTTTATTAAATTTTGGTTGCGATCCTAGAAATCTTAAGCAACTCAAGGACCCAAGGAGAGAGTTGGAGGTTTCACAAATTTTTCATATCTGAATTTAGTCAAATTTGAAAAGAGGATCAATTTGATTTTAACATTTCTCTCCAACTATTTTCCAACAATAAAAATAAGTGAGAGAAGATAATATGACTTCTTCAAGAGAAGAGAAATATTGGAGAAGAAATTTTCAAATCAAATTATTATTTTATTTTTATTTTATTTGCTATTTTATTTGAATTAGAGAAAAACATGCACTTTTTAAAATTGCATTTTAGTCCAAAAAAATGTTCATCTTGTCCTAAATATTAGGTTTGGACGCTGAAAATTGTTTCTGGAATTTTTAGAATTTATTTTAGGATTTTTTCCTTTGCGGTGAAATTATTTAAACAAACTTCTTTCGGACCAAACTGGGCCAAAGGCCCAGCCGACACACTAGCACCGCCGCCTTCCCCGCTCAAGGGAGTTCAACCCTGACACGCCGGCGGACTCCGCATCGCGCCGCCGCTCCAGGGCCCCTTTAAAAGGAGCACCCCGGCCTCCTCCTCTCCTTGCCTCGCCTCGCACCGCCGCCTCCGTGCCACCGTAGCCACTCGCTCACGCCGCCACCCGAGCCGCCACCTCGCGGCCCCGCCCGCTAGCGCTGCCGCCTAGCGCCGCCGCCGCTGCTGCTAGCTGCTGCCACCGCGCCGCATCGCCAGGAGCCACCGCCGCCTCGCCCGACGCCGCCACCTCGCCGACGCTGACGTCAGATCTGATCCGCCGCCGCCACAGGTTTTCTGTCGCGAACCGGTATAACCGCTGTAAAGCGCCCAGGTTTTTTTAGGTTTTTCTTGGTTTAGTTTAAAACGGTTTATTTTTATTACATTAGTTTAATTAACATACATTCGTTCGTTTAGATCTGTTAGTGAACATTTTTCATTCATTTAGTTCTGTTAGCGAACGTTCGTTCTGTAGATTTTTCTTTTTAGTTTTATTTTTGGCCAGGGACCTATCCCTGAATAGTTTTTTTGCGATTTTGCCCCTGATCTTAAAACTAGCGTAACTTTTTTGCTCGTTTACCCAAATTATGTGAAACCAATGCCTAAATCTTCGTAACGGTCTCTTCTTTCCAGTTAACCAACTTGAAGATGATTTTGAAAACTTAAAATTTGAATTTAGTTCAGATTAGTAATTGATCTTGTTTCGTTCGTACCTTGAGTTTCGTAACTCTGTTTGAGTTGATTCTTTTTGCAAATCGTAGCTAATCACATGTACCTACTATTAAGATATAATTCACTAGAAATAATGTTGTTAGGTTTTGTTTTCTATTTAGTTTAGTTTTTGTTTGTTTCGTGTTTTATTTGGATCTTTTCTCGATATCTCTCTGTTTCGTTTGAGTGATTGCTTATGTATGCTACTGTTTGTCTATGCTAGATTACCCGGAGTGCGAAGCTTGTTACCACGAATCTCTAGAGTTTGCAGATCAATAGCAAGGCAAGTTACACGTTGATCATACTCTTCTATACCAAGTTTTTACTGTGCATTAGTGTTGCCCCTCAAATATTTGCATGAGTAGGATTGGGAACATGTGGTTTGGTTCTAGTATTTGAGGTTCGAACTTAATAACTTTTGATCACCCCGGGAATATATGTTATGCTCTATTATTGCTTAGCCATGCTCGTAGATTGGGATTGGATTGTGATTCACATGGAAGTTATGAGAGTTAATAATTGTGGATAAGATTAAGGTGGCAACTTTAATACACATCTGGGTGGATTGGTTGGGGCACCTGGAGAATCCAGTGTTTGTCCATTAGGGAAATCCCGGAGTACCCATGTGATTTTTCCTCGGTTCGCCACCCAGGCTCAAAGGGATCATATGATATTTCATGCCTAGAAACTACCGTGTGCAGCCACAAGCCATTATGGGATCTGGCATAGTTGAGTAAGTTGTATGAGCTCTCGAAGAGGTGGACTAGCCGATGTAGGGGAATGTAGGTGTACCGGCTGCCCAGAGTAGGAGAGTTAATGCTTCAGAAAGACTATGTCTCGATCTTCCGATCATGGATGCGGTCGAGTCTTCTGGGGAAAAGTGCGCAACCTATGCACAGTGTATAAACTAATCATGGTTAGTCGTGTCCCTGGTTAAGGACATCTTGAGTATCTGAATTGGATATTATTGTTGATCTCATCACTCTTTAATTAATTGAATTGGGTTTAATCTTGATACTTGTTTCATTGGGATTTGAGTTGGAGGAACATTCTTGAATATTGGTACAACTTGGGAGTAGTTTAAATAAATTTATTCCTTTGTTGTAGGTAAAAACTAGCTTTATGCAAAAATCATAAACGTAGAGCCTCCACTAGCCAAATATTGCATGTAGATATGGTTCTTGCATCCATTGCTTTATAGTGTAACTCTGCCATCATATTCAATGTGCTGACCTACACGGCTGCAATGTCTCATGTTGCAGACTACTCAGACGATGAATAAGGTGCGATAGGTCATTGTCTTGCACTCAGCTATGCCGTTGGAGTTGATGGACTCATTTACCTTCGAAGCTTCCGCAGTTATTTAGTGTAGATGTCCTTCATCCATGATATTTTTGTGTAATCATACTCTTTATGAGGACCCGATGTAAAAAGTGTGTGATTGAACTCCGTTATAATTCCTTGAGTACTGTGTGTGTCAGCATTACTGATCCAACAATGACACTTAAGCATAGAGACTTCGGTCCATTGGGATCGTGATCGCTACATGTATTCTCGCCATGGACATAAGATACACCCACGTTTCACTTTGCCCATCCCATAGGAGGTTTCTCCCAAGTTGTGTCAGTAGGCGTACCTTTTGGTGACACTACTATTTGCTTGACCACATGCGGTATACTCTTCCTCAAAACAGCCACCATACCTACCTATTATGGCATTTACATAGCCATTCCGAGATATATTGCCATGCAACTTCCACCGTTGTCATATTGTTCTCATATGCATGAGGCATTCATATAGAGTCATATCTTTGTTCTAGTAACGAGTTGTAATTCTTGAGTTGTAAGTAAATAAAGGTGTGATGATCATCATTATTAGAGCATTGTCCCATGTGAGGAAAGGATGATGGAAGCTATGATTCCCTCACAAGTTGGGATGAGTCTCCGGACTTTAAGAAAATAAAAGAGGCCAAAGAAGCCCAAATAAGAAAGAGGCGAAAGAAGCCCAAATAAAAAAAGACAGGCCAAAGAAGCCCAAACAAAAAATGAGAGAAAAAGAGAGAATAGACAATGTTACTATCCTTTTTCCACACTTGTGCTTCAAAATAGCACCATGTTCTTCATGATAGAGAGTCTCTTATTTTATCACTTTCATATACTAGTGAGAATTTTTCATTATAGAACTTCGCTTGTATATTCCGATGATGGGCTTTCTCAAATTGCCCTAGGTCTTTATGAGCAAGCAAGTTGGATGCACACCCACTTAGTTTCTTTTTGAGATTTCATACACTTATAGCTCAAGTGCATCTGTTGCATGGCAATCCCTACTCAGTTGCATCAATATCAATTGATGGGCATCTCCATATCCCATTAATTTGCCTAGTTGATGTGAGACTTTCTCCTTCCTTTTGCCCTCTCCACAACCACCATATTCTATTCCACCTATAGTGCTATATCCATGGCTCACGCTCATGTATTACGTGAAAGTTGAAAAAGTTTGAGAACACTAAAAGTATGAAACAATTGCTTGGCTTGTCGTGGTTGTGCATGATGAAATACTTTGTGTGATGAACATGGATCATAGCCAGACTATATGATTTTGTAGGGATAACTTTCTTCGGCTATGTTATCTTGAGAAGACATGATTGCTTAATTAGTATGCTTGAAGTATTATTGTTTTTATGTCAATATTAAACTTTTGTTTTGAATCTTATGGATCTGAATAATCTTTCCACTATAAAGAAAATTGCATTGATAATTATGTTAGGCAGCATTCCACATCAAAAAATTGTTTTTTATCATTTACCTACTCAAGGACGAGCAGGAATTAAGCTTGGGAATGCTTGGTACGTCTCCAATGTATCTATAATTTTTTATTGTTCCATGCTATTAAATTATCTGTTTTGGTTGTTTTATATGCATTGATATGTTGTTTTATATTATTTTTGGGACTAACTTATTAACCTAGAGCCTAGTGCCAGTTTCTGTTTATTCCTTGTTTTTGAATTTTACAGAAAAGGAATATCAAATGGAGTCCAAGCGGAATAAAATTTTACGGCGATTTTTCTTGGAGCACAAGAAACCCATGAGACTTGGAGAGGACGCCAGGAGACCCACGAGGCGCCCACAAGCCGTGAGGGCATGCCCCTGGCTTGTGGGCCCCTTGTAGACCATCTTGACCTAATCTCTACACTATAAATCCTCAAATATTCCCCATATACCAGAAGGCACACCAAAAATACTTTTCCGTCGCCACAAGCTCCTCTTCTCGTGAGATCCCATCTTGGGGCCTTTTTTGGCACCCTGCCGGAGGGGGATTAAAACACGGAGGGCCTCTACATCAACCTGGCCGCCCTTTCGATAAAGTGTGAGTACTTTACCACAGACCTAAGGGTCCATAGCTAGTACCTAGATGGCTTCTTCTCTATCTTGTATCTTCAATACAATCTTCTCCTTGATGTTCTTGGAGATCTATTCGATGTAATCTTCTTTTCTAGTGCGTTTGCTGAGATCCGATGAACTATGGATTTATGGTTAGATTATCTATGAATATTATTTGAATCTTCTATGAACTCCTTTATGCATGATTAAGATATCTTTGTATTTCTCTTCGAACTATCGGTTTGGTTTGGCCAACTAGATTGGTTTTTCTTGCAATGGGAGAGGTGCTTACTTTTGGGTTCAATCTTGCGGTGTCCTCACCCAGTGACAGAAGGGGTAGCGAGGCACGTATTGTATTGTTGCCATCAAGGATAAAAAGATGAGGTTTATATTATATTGCTTGAGTTTATCCATCTACATCATTTCATCTTGCTTAAGGCGTTACTCCATTCTTATGAACTTAATACTCTAGATGCATGTTGTATAGCGGTCGGTGTGTGGAGTAATAGTAGTAGGTGCAGAATTGTTCAGGTCTACTTGTCACGAACGTGATGCCTATATTCATGATCATTGACTTAGATATCATCATAATTATGCACTTTTCTATCACTTGCTCAACAGTAATTTGTTTACCCATCGTATGCTTTATTCAAGAGAGAAGCCTCTAGTGAAACCTATGGCCCCGGGGTCTATTTTCCATCTTATATTTTTAGATCTATAAACCAAACAACCCAAAAATACCTTGTTGTGATTTATTTATATTTACTTTAGTTTGCTCTTTTATTTATCTATTATACCTATCTATATTAGATCTCACTCTTGTTTGTGACCCTGAAGGGATTGACAAACCCTTTTCCGCGTTGTGTGCAAGTGTTTGTTAGTTTGTGCAGGTGAATATATTGGAGACTTGCTTGTGCCTCCTACTGGATTGATACCTTGGTTCTTAACTGAGTAAATACTTATCTCTACTTTGCTGCATCACCCTTTCCTCTTGAAGGGAAAAATCAACGCGGGCTCTAGAAGTAGTAGGAAGAATTTCTAGCACCGTTGCCGGGGAGGTTCTACATCAAGCCTACCAAGTACCTATCATAGACTCTCATATCTTTGCCATTTTTTTCTCATTTTCCTCTCCCCCACTTCTAAAACGTTTTCAAAAAAACACAAAAATATTTGCCTTTTTATACGCCCTTCTTCCGTTTGTCTTTTCGTTTTCTTTTTGTGCTAGATTGGCCTCTTGCCATCATGTCTGAATCAAGGGAGGTTATCGCTGAAAAAGATAGTGGTAATCTTGATGGAAGCTTTGATGATTATGGTAATAATTATCCTCATGAAGAAGAACCTACTATCGTGCACACTAAAAAACTCTGTATAGGTAGTGGTAATATTATTGGAAAAGGGGTTATTCAAGATTTCTTTACTTGTGCCGGTATGTTACCTATGCTAGGAGGGTCAATTCTTAATAAAACTAATAGCCTTGCTGATGCAATATCTTTGTTTGTTATTGAATTTGAAAGACAATTTGTTCACATGCATCCGTGCATACAAAGGCTCTTACTAGAAATTTCCAATATTCATGATCCTACCGTTAAGCGTGTCACCACCATATTTTTAGCACACGAGTTTAGGTTCATCATCAAAGAAGCTAGTGAAATATTTTCTCATTATAATATTAATGGTGGTTGTCCTCCCATAGAGGAGATCCTTTTTAATCAAGAAGAAAATATCAGATTATATTCTCCGAATTATGCCGCTTATAATGAAAACCTAAGGGAAAAGGTCCCTACCAATGTTATGATTGATAAAATGTTTGAACTCAATGATAATTTTGCTATACAGAATAATGGACTAGGGTTTGTGCTTAAATATAGACTTTGGGAGTTTAATCAAAGGAATGTCTACAATGAAGAGATAGTTATATATTATAAAGGGCCAAAAGAGGAACCTATTCCTCCCAAACTTGATCTTATAGACCCTTACCCTATTAAATTTAGCCCTTTGATTTTTTTGCTTACCACAAAGAAATCTTGCTGCTGAGAGGAGGGAGTATGAGATAAGCATGGATGATCTCCCTCACTTCTATTACAATACCTGGATCTATGTTTTATGCCTAGCTAGGTGTCCTGGTGGAACACGATCACCTATGGGGCCATCAGCCCCTTGTAGTTCAGCAAGGGGGAAGATCACGTTGCACAAAGAGTGGAGGACATGAAACAACACGCTAATGATGACACTGGAGATTTTTACCAAGGTTCGGGCCACCGTGAGGCGTACAAACCTACTCCTACTTTGGTGGATTTGATGGAGGAACCCAATGAACGTGCAACACTCAAGCCCAGCAAGGTGGCCTCTGGGAGAGTAGCTACGCGCGTACAAGTATGCAAGGGTCCGAATCCTTTGCTAGGTTGCCTTGAACCTCCTTTTATAGCTTAAGGGGTGACCACAGTGGAAAAAATAGTCTTTATCTAATGATTAGATAGCCTACCATGCCGCTTAATCATCTTGCGCTTATCTGCTTGAGACGCCTCTAGATGGGTGTCATATGAAGGTAATTTGTCTTCTAAATGGCTGCCATGTGCCTCGTAGATGCCACT
Organism: Triticum aestivum; assembly: GCF_018294505.1. NCBI lineage: Eukaryota > Viridiplantae > Streptophyta > Magnoliopsida > Poales > Poaceae > Triticum > Triticum aestivum. The sequence continues at coordinate 98,277,824 of NC_057813.1, read as the reverse complement.
TAATCACTTGGGGGCTCGACACCACGCTGAGAGCTGATTTTCTTTGTGGTGCGGTGGAGCGCTGGAGGATGGCGCTTTGGTGGGGAGATTCTCCCTTGGCGAACCCACCAAGCTTGATGGGGAAATCTTGGACTTGCCCTTGGGGCGGCCTCGACCAGTCCAGGCTCTCCAGCCCGGCAAGGGAGGCCTTCCCAAGGTGGTGCTCTTCTACATTGTTTGTCTTGGTCTTCTTGATCCACTCTTTGATCTAACAAAGAGCTACCTCCCTGGCTTGGTTTTCCTTTGCATGTTGGTGTAGCTATTTGATGCCAACAAGCTTGCGTATAAGTCTGGGTAAGAAGCGTAAATGTTTGCTGCACCAACAGGAGCCCTGTCACGCCCAATATGCGACCCTATCCAAAGGGAACTCGAAGGTCCCACCAAGGATAGACCCGCATATTGAAACGCTTTTGCAAGGTGGATGTCATTACATCAACATTACATATTAGATGGGGATACATACAAGAGGCATACAATGCCACACGAATACAACATCACAATACATAGGAGCAACATCCGACTACGGATGAAACATAAACAGAAACTCAAATGACATCCACCCCGCTAGCCCAGGCTGCCGACCTGGAACCTATCCCCTGATCGAAGAAGCAGAAGAAGAACTCAACGCAAGCAAGCATCGCTCTCGCGTCATGATCCTCGCATAACCTGTACCTGCAACTGTTGTTGTAGTAATCTGTGAGCCACGAGGACTCAGCAATCCCATTACCATGGGTATCAAGACTAGCAAAGCTTAATGGGATGGGAAGTGGTAAAGTGGTGAGGTTGCAGCAGCGACTAAGCATGTATGGTGGCTAACATACGCAAATAAGAGCGAGAAGATAGCAAGCGGAACAGTCGTGAAGCTAGCAATGATCAAGAGGTGATCCTGAACTCCTACTTACGTCAAACATAACCCAGAAACCGTGTTCACTTCCCGAACTCCGCCGAGAAGAGACCATCACGGCTACACACACGCTTGATGCATTTTACTTCGGACCTGGTGTCAAGTTATCTAGAACCGGACATTAACAAATTCCCATCTGCCTATAACCGCAGGCACGGCTTTCAAAAGATTATACCCTGCAGGGGTGTCCCAACTTAGCCCATGATAAGCTCTCGCGATCAACGAAGGATATACCTTCTCCCAGGAAGACCCGATCAGACTCGGAATCCCGGTTTACAAGACATTTCGACAATGGTAAAACAAGACCAGCAAAGCCGCCCGATGCGCGACAATCCCGATAGGAGCTGCACATATCTCGTTCTCAGGGCAACACCGGATGAGCAATCCGTACAACTAAAACCGGACCTCAAGTTTCCCTGAGGGGGCGCTGCAAAGAGCTCTAGTTCGGACCAACACTTAGACAAGCACTGGCCCGGGGGGCTATAATAAATATGACCCTCGGGTTAATTACTCTCAAGGGAAATGTAGGTGGTGGTGAGTCAAATGGTAAAACCAATGTTGGGCCTTACTGGAGGAGTTTTATTCAAAGCGAACTGTCAAGGGGGTCCCATAAATCACCCGACCGCGTAAGGAACGCAAAATCCGGGAACATAACACTGGTATGACAGAAACTAGGGCGGCAAAAGTGGAACAAAACACCAGGCATAAGGCCGAGCCTTCCACCCTTTACCAAGTATATAGATGCATTAATAATATAAGAGATATTGTGATATCCCAACCAAAATCATGTCCACCATGAAGAAATCTTCAACTTCACCTGCAACTAACAACGCTATGACAGAGGCTGAGCAAAGCGGTAACATAGCCAAGCAATGGTTTGCTAGGAATAGTGTCAAATGTTAGAGGTTCATGGCAATTTGGGAGGCTTGAAAAACAGGTGATAGGTAGCGCAGCAAAGCGATAGAACTAAGCAACTATCATAGCAATGATAGTAATGAGATCCAGGGTAGCGGTCATCTTGCCTTAAATCCCACAAGGAAGAAGAATGAGTCCATGAAGAAGATGAAGCCACGAAGACGAACCCAGCGTAGACGAACGAATCCTCACGACCGCAACGAAACAGGAACTATCGAAAAGAAGCACACAACATGGTAAACACAGCACACATGAACAAGGCATGATGCACAACAAGCATGATGCATGACAAGGCTACATAAAGCTACTCATGGCAAGAGATGATGCAAACAAGAGCAACACATCAAGGCAAGTTTAAATGAGGCCGGGAACAACACATAACAATTCCGGTAAGTCCTCACATGCAAATTTCGAAGTTGGTCCAGATCTGAATAAACCTTATGTTCAAGTTGTTAAAGAGCGAGTTAACATGCAACAAGATGATCTACACGAGATTCTAGTCAAGTTACATATAAAGTTCATTTAGTTCGGAGTTACGGCCTAGAAGATATGAGCAAAACAAGTCAAACATGGCATTGATGCAAAATGCACCCAAACATCAAGCAAACACCTCAAAACATGGATGCAACATGATAATATGAAACTACATGCAATTCTAAGCAAGTTTCATATAGAGCACACTCAAATGGAGCAACGGTTCCACACATACACTCTATACAAGTCATAACAATCTGCCCAAAACAGCAACTAGGCATATTGCAAGCATCAAAACAACATGCTACAGGACCTCAACAAGAAAACAAAAGACATGGGCATGATGTATAGGTAAAGCATAACAAAACATGAATACTGAGCTATCTCCAGAAATCACTAGAACATGCTCAAACACACATGGCAAGATTGCAAATAATACCAGTTCAGACTTTGCAGAAAATAACATCAGGTTGCAATGTTTAGAGCTACCAAACAACATGTTACAGGAACTTATCATGGCAAACAAAGGCATGGCATGAATCTACTAAACCCATAGATCAAAAGTCCCTTACTGACCATAAGCCAAAAAGGACCAGAAGATATGATGGCACCCATGTAAACATAGCAACTTATATTACAGATTCATACATGGCAGGAACAGAATTGTGAAGGCATGTTTTATAGCTTGTACCACTCACCACAGAGCAAAACATGGCATGGCAAGGCAACAAACAGTAAGAAGGCATGTTTGTGAAGCTAAGAATGTCAAGAGCAAGTTCATAGCATGCAAGGATCAACTACAACAACCTTGGCCAAATTGAATAACATGTAAACAATCTGCCAGGAAACATTTTGAAGCAAAAGTAGAGCACGAAAATGACATGCTAGACTACTCCATAATTGCAAACAGGGGCATGAATGGATAGAGCAAAACCATATGTTCAAAACATCCTTACTGAAGTATCTCAAAATAAGCATGGATCTCTCTGTAGCAACATGTTTACATGGCATCAAAATAACAGTAGAACAGGGACTAAAATCAGCAACATCACGATGCCTAGTTTGCAAGCTTGTGCTAGTCACCACATTGATCACAAAAATACATGGTAAGCACCTCTGTAAAGAAGACATAATATAGATCAAAACACATGTAGACATCAACCTCATAGGATGCACACATCAATCATGGCAAAAATGACAAAAGAGCATGTTCTGTTAATAGACAGCAGAAAACATTATGAAGCAGTCTTGCAACGATGATTCAGGCATCAAGATGAACTCAAATGAATATGATGCAATGGAATGAAATGAAGTACTCGTTGAGACGAACAATTTGACATATTACACGCACGAAACGGAGCAGTATGCAGCAAGTTATGGCATGTCAAACAGGGCACCAGAATATGCAAATATCAGGGACTTGGCAGTTTTTCCAAAAAAAACAGAACATGCGTCGAATAGTAAAACGTGCACGGGGCGGGGTTTAGACGGGCTGCTCACCCTGGGCTCGGCCCAACACGATGGAGGATGAGGCGGGCCGGAGGTGGGGGTTGCTGGGCCAGGGAGGCTGGGCTGCGACCCACTGGGCTGGAGGGGGATGCGGCCCACGCATGTGGCACGCGCGGTCAACTGCAGCGGGACGGGATCGGGCTCCTCCCGATCTTGCCAGGCGGCGGCGGCGCCGGAGTTCAAGCGCCGGCGAGGGAGCAGCGACGACGGGGTGGTCGAAGGGCGCTGGGGACGGGCGCGGAGGTCGGCGCGGTCGGCGGCGAGGCCACCGGAGGAGCGGGCCGGGGCGGAGGCAGACGGGACGGCGCCTGGACGAGGCCACGGCCGGCGGCGGTGACGGGCGGCGGCCGGCGCGGAGGCGGGGACGAGGCCGCGGGCGGCAGCGGCGGCGAGATCCGGGCGGCGCGGGGGCTCCTGCTACGGCGAGCACTCGGGGCGGCGCGGCGGTGAAGGCGCTGGGCGACGGGGAGACGGGCCGCGGGGCGCAGGGCACGGCCGGGGGGAGGTGAGCGCCGGCCGGCGAGGGATCCGGCGGCGGCGCGCGAGGCGCGGGCCGAACGGGCGGCGGTGGCGGCGGCGCGGGCTCACGCGGGCCCGAGTCGGGCCGCGCGGGCCGCAGCGGACGGGGGCGGCGCAGGGACAGGTGGCGGCTTGAAATTCGCCCGCGGATGGCAGCGGACGTGTCCGGCTTCCGCCGGACGTGTCCGATGGCGGCGGGAAGAAGAGGACTAGGGTTTGGACCCGGAATTTCGGAGGGCGAGGCATTAATATAGGTAGAGGGAGCTAGGAGAGTCCAAATGAGGAGCGGCTTTCGGCCACGCGATCGTGATCGAACGACCGAGAGCATGGAGGGGGTTTGGATGGGTTTTGGGCCACTTTGGAAGGGTGCTGGGCTGCAACACACACGAGGCCTTTGCGGTTACCCGGTTAACCATTGGAGTATCAAACGACCTCCTAATGGCACGAAACTTGACAGGCGGTCTGTCTACACTATAATAAGACCGCACGCCAAGATGCATCCCCTTCCAAGAACATTTTTCGGCTACTCATAAAACGAGGTCTGAGAGGGTCAACGGACGCGGAGAGAGAGTCGGATCGCAAAATGAACAACGGAGAAAAGGACCGGATGCATGAGACGAACACGTATGCAAAATGAAATGCACATGATGATAAAATGCAACACGCAAGCAAATGACATGGCAACGACGGCGAATAACTGGCAGACACCTGGCGCATCGAATCCGGGGCATTACAACACTCCTGCACTAACAAGAGATCTCGTCCCGAGATCTTAGGACCGAGACGGAAGGGAAAAGGGATGAGGTGAAGCAAGAACTCAAGGGAAGAAGCAAAGAATCGAGAGCACTCGGGAAGAAGAGAGGAACGACAAGAATGGCGAGAATCGAAAGCTCACGTAAACAGATAGACTATGAAACCACTCCGGTTAGAACGAGATAAGAAACGAATAAGACTGAAAGGATTTAGGCAGCACTCCGACTGAAACATGGAGGAATAGAACATGAGCTTCACAAGATGGGATGGCGCTTGATGAGATGAAGAACGCAATGCCTCCAGAAGAATTAAAAGAATGAAAAGAAAAGGACTTAGAAGGAAGGATTGAATGTAGTTGTTGAGAAAATCAACAACGAAAAGAATAAGCTTGTTGTGGACTTATGGATAACATCTCAAAATTTATGAGCTGATACCCGACCACGAGCGAAAAAGATTAAATAAATGGGAGGAAATAAGAAATGCAAAACTCCATTTCAAAAGAAAACGGAGAGTTAAGTGCACTTCGAGATGCGAGAAGAAAAGATACTTGAACTTCACCACCAAAATCTTGATGAACTCTTGACGAATGAATTAAATCATGAAGAACCACCATGAAGAACTCCGGTGGCAAAAATATGATGAGATAGAATGAAGGATATAAGAATAAGATGAGCCTTGCGATGATTTAGATGGAGGTTCCGACGAAATGGCCGAGGAAATTAGAACTCCGGAAAAGAAAAGATGAAACACTTGGAACGAGAATTTATTCATGAAGAACAAACTCTGAATGAAGGGATTACTCACCTGGATGAAATAAGAATAAGATTTATTGTATGCTTATCCTTCGTCAAATTAAATTAATGACAACCGGATTTTGCATACTACTTATTCTTCTTGAAAAGGATTGAGAAGTGACATATCGCAAACTTGAGAAGGTCTTCATGAACCACCGGTAGGATTGAAAGAACGAATGGATTACAATGATAACCAAGGAAAATAATCTGAAGGAACCACCGGTAGAATTCGAAAATGACTGACGACAGAGAATGAATCACCGGGAAGACTTAGAAGAACAAATATGCTCGTGGGGATTTAGATGCAGAAGAATGGGAAGAACTCGAACTGAATAAAGCACTTGAATGAAGAACCAGGATAATTAGAGAACGATAACTGGAATGATGGCCTTAGGTGAATAGAAATGGAAAAACAACTCCTGACATACTCCGGATGGATGAAAAGAATATCTGACAAATGAAATAATTCGCGAGGATAACATGAATCTAGAATCACGAAACTTTGGGAGAACGGGCAAGCTTGAGAGGAAAAACTCTTCTTCGGTCTTCAAATGACGACGAGAAAAACCACCAAAATTACTGGGATACTCCGGGAGGATGAAAAATGAAGAGGTTGAGCCATCAATGAAAATGATTTGAAATTGATCTTGACAAGGCATGTGACTGATGGAATCCATTCTTACGTCACACTTGAAAAGAATTGAGAATAACTCCAGGGGAATTAAAAGAGTCAGGTAAGATCATGGGAAAAGACCTGTGGGTTAGGGCCCACTAAAGAGAAAACACCATTGGAAAGGGATGTTAAACAGATAGATGATGCACCGGAACAATTGAAATATTTGAATGAGGTGACAACCTCGAATTAATTGGAACACAGACGAATCTCCTGAGATGTCTAGAACACTCCGGAAGGATAAACTGGCGAGAGGCGAACGAGCAAGGGGAAACATTTGAGCTGAGGGAAAGAATACAATCGACAACGAAAAACTTGAATTGAATCCACTGGAGAAGAAAAATAGATGAAGAATGTCGAATAAAACGAGAATTCACCGGTTGAAATAACTTACGAAAGACTGAAGAGGCTCCACACGAATCAAATTGATGGTCGAAAGAGATTCAAGCTCCGGGAAGAAGAGGGTGGGAGGGCGGGAAAAACAAAGGCAACTTGGAAGGGAAAATCGACGAATATCTTGAAGAGAAAACGCCGGTTGAAATCATTAAGGAGAGAAAGCGAAGACTTCCCACGAGTAGGATGGATATTCAATTACGAACTACTCCGGGATGAAAAAGGGTGGGTGGGTGGGAAAAGAAAACAACTGAGGATTGAAATCAAAGATGAAGAGGCTCGAGTCAAACTTGACGAGAAATGCACTGGATGAGAAGAGCTGAGAACCAACGATCGGAAAACAAACTGCATGATCCTAAAGAAAGTTGGAAAGGGGAATAGGAGTAATTCAAAACACCTACGTTAAGATTCCTTACCAGAGCGACGAAGGGGTTGAGGAGTAAAAAGAATTCCAACTCTCCGATATAACTATACTCTGAAAACAATTTTCTTCTAGACTCAACAACGGCCAAACTACACGATCAATCAAGGGGGGCTCCTAGGGTCGGTCGAGGATCCGATACCAACTTGTCACGCCCATTATGCGACCCTATCCAAAAGGAACTCGAAGGTCCCACCAAGGATAGACCCACATATTGAAACGCTTTTGCAAGGTGGATATCATTACATCAACATTACATATTAGATGGGGATACATACAAGAGGCATACAATGCCACACGAATACAACATCACAATACATAAGAGCAACATCCGACTACGGATGAAACATAAACAGAAACTCAAACGACATCCACCCTGCTAGCCCAGGTTGCCGACCTGGTACCTATCCCCTGATCGAAGAAGCAGAAGAAGAACTCAACGCAAGCAAGCATCACTCTCGCGTCATGATCCTCGCATAACCTGTACCTGCAACTGTTGTTGTAGTAATCTGTGAGCCACGAGGACTCAGCAATCCCATTACCATGGGTATCAAGACTAGCAAAGCTTAATGGGATGGGAAGTGGTAAAGTGGTGAGGTTGCAGCAGCGACTAAGCATGTATGGTGGCTAACATACGCAAATAAGAGCGAGAAGATAGCAAGCGGAACAGTCGTGAAGCTAGCAATGATCAAGAGGTGATCCTGAACTCCTACTTACGTCAAACATAACCCAGAAACCGTGTTCACTTCCCGAACTCCGCCGAGAAGAGACCATCACGGCTACACACACGCTTGATGCATTTTACTTCGGACCTGGTGTCAAGTTATCTAGAACCGGACATTAACAAATTCCCATCTGCCTATAACCGCAGGCACGGCTTTCAAAAGATTATACCCTGCAGGGGTGTCCCAACTTAGCCCATGATAAGCTCTCGCGATCAACGAAGGATATACCTTCTCCCAGGAAGACCCGATCAGACTCGGAATCCCGGTTTACAAGACATTTCGACAATGGTAAAACAAGACCAGCAAAGCCGCCCGATGCGCGACAATCCCGATAGGAGCTGCACATATCTCGTTCTCAGGGCAACACCGGATGAGCAATCCGTACAACTAAAACCAGACCTCAAGTTTCCCTGAGGGGGCGCTGCAAAGAGCTCTAGTTCGGACCAACACTTAGACAAGCACTGGCCCGGGGGGCTATAATAAATATGACCCTCGGGTTAATTACTCTCAAGGGAAATGTAGGTGGTGGTGAGTCAAATGGTAAAACCAATGTTGGGCCTTGCTGGAGGAGTTTTATTCAAAGCGAACTGTCAAGGGGGTCCCATAAATCACCCGACCGCGTAAGGAACGCAAAAACCGGGAACATAACACCGGTATGACGGAAACTAGGGCGGCAAGAGTCGAACAAAACACCAGGCATAAGGCCGAGCCTTCCACCCTTTACCAAGTATATAGATGCATTAATAACATAAGAGATATTGTGATATCCCAACCAAAATCCTGTCCACCATGAAGAAATCTTCAACTTCAGCTGCAACTAACAACGCTATAAGAGGGGCTGAGCAAAGCGGTAACAAAGCCAATCAATGGTTTGCTAGGAATAGTGTCAAATGTTAGAGGTTCATGGCAATTTGGGAGGCTTGAAAAATAGGTGATAGGTAGCGCAACAAAGCGATAGAACGAAGCAACTAGTACAGCAATGATAGTAATGAGATCCAGGGTAGCGGTCATCTTGCCTGAAATTCCACAAGGAAGAAGAACGAGTCCATGAAGAAGATGAAGCCACGAAGACGAAGCCAGCGTAGACGAACGAATCCTCACGATCGCAACGAAATAGGAACTATCGAAAAGAAGCACACAACATGGTAAACACACCACACATGAACAAGGCATGATGCACAACAAGCATGATGCATGACAAGGCTACATGAAGCTACTCATGGCAAGAGATGACGCAAACAAGAGCAACACATCAAGGCAAGTTTAAATGAGGCCGGGAACAACATATAACAATTCCAGTAAGTCTTCATATGCAAATTTCGAAGTTGGTCCAGATCTGAATAAACCTTATGTTCAAGTTGTTAAACAGCAAGTTAAGATGCAACAAGATGATCTACACGAGATTCTAGTCAAGTTACATATAAAGTTCATTTAGTTCGGAGTTACGGCCTAGAGGATATGAGCAAAACAAGTCAAACATGGCATTGATGCAAAATGCACCCAAACATCAAGCAAACACCTCAAAATATGGATGCAACATGATAATATGAAACTACATGCAATTCTATGTAAGTTTCATATAGAGCACAATCAAAACGGAGCAACGGTTCCACACATACACTCTATACAAGTCATAACAACAATCTGCCCAAAACCGCAACTAGGCATATTGCAAGCATCAAAACAACATGCTACAGGACCACAACAAGAAAACAAAAGACATGGGCATGATGTACAGGTAAAGCATAACAAAACATGAACACTGAGCTATCTCCAGAAATCACTAGACATGCTCAAACACACATGGCAAGATTGCAAATAATAACAGTTCAGACTTTGCAGAAAATAACATCAGGTTGCAATGTTTAGAGCTATCAAACAACATGTTACAGGAAGTTATCATGGCAAACAAAGGCATGGCATGAATCTACTAAACCCATAGATCAAAAGTCCCTTACTCACCATAAGCCAAAAAGGACCAGAAGATATGATGGCACCCATGTAAACATACCAAGTTATTTTACAGATTTATACATGGCAGGAACAGAATTATGAAGACATGTTTGTGAGCTTGTACCACTCACCACAAAGCAAAACATGGCATGGCAAGGCAACCAACAGTAAGAAGGCATGTTTGTGAAGCTAAGCATGGCAAGAGGAAGTTCATAGCATGCAAGGATCAACTACAACAACCTTGGCAAAATTGAATAACATGTAAACAATCTGCCAGGAAACATTTTGAAGAAAAAGTAGAGCACGAAAATGACATTCTAGACTACTCCATAATTGCAAACAGGGGTACGAATGGATATAGCAAAACCATATGTTCAAAACATCCTTAATGAAGTATCTCAAAATACGCATGGATCTCTCTGTAGGAACATGTTTACATGGCATCAAAATAACAGCAGAACAGGGACTAAAATCAGCAACATCACGATGCCTAGTTTGCAAGCTTGTGCTAGTCACCACATTGATCACAAAAATACATGGTAAGCACCTCTGTAAAGAAGACATAACATAGATCAAAACACATGTAGACATCAACCTCATAGGATGCACACATCAATCATGGCAAAAATGACAAAAGGGCATGTTCTGTTAATAGACAGCAGAAAACATTATGAAGCAGTCTTGCAACGATGATTCAGGCATCAAGATGAACTCAAATGAATATGATGCACTGGAATGAAATGAAGTACTCGTTGAGACGAACAATTTGACATATTACACGCACGAAACGGAGCAGTATGCAGCAAGTTATGGCATGTCAAAGAGGGCACCAGAATATGCAAATATCAGGGACTTAGCAGTTTTTCCAAAAAAAAACAGAACATGCGTCGAATAGTAAAACGCGCATGGGGCGGGGTTTAGACGGGATGCTCACCCTGGGCTCGGCCCAACACGACGGAGGACGAGGTGAGCCGGAGGTGGGGGTTGCTGGGCCAGGGAGGCTGGGCTGCGACCCACTGGGCCAGAGGGGGATGCGGCCCACGCATGGGGCACGCGTGGTCAACGGCAGCGGGATGGGATCGGGCTCCTCCCGATCTTGCCAGGCGGCGGCGGCGTCGGAGTTCAAGCGCCAGCGAGGGAGCAGCGACGGCGGGGTGGTCGGAGGGCGCTGGGGACGGGCGCGGAGGTCGGCGCGGTCGGCAGCGAGGCCACTGCAGGAGCGGGCCGCGGCGGAGGCAGACGGGGCGGCGCCTGGACGATGCCGCGGCCGGCGGCGGTGACGGGCGGCGGCTGGCGCGGAGGCGGGGACGAGGCCGCTCGCGGCAGCGGCGGCGAGATCCGGGCGGCGCGGGGGCTCCTGCTCCGGCGAGCACTCGGGGCGGCGCGGCGGTGAAGGCGCTGGGCGACGGGGAGACGGGCCGCGTGGCGCGGGGCACGGCCGGGCGGAGGCGAGCGCCGGCCGGCGAGGGAGCCGGCGGCGGCGCGCGAGGCGCGGGCCGGCGAGGGAGCCACCGGCGGCGCGCGAGGCGCGGGCCGAACGGGCGGCGGTGGTGGCGGCGCGGGCTCGCGCGGGCCCGATTCGGTCCGTGCGGGCCGCGGCGGACGAGGGCGGCGCAGGGACAGGTGGCGGCTTGCGATTCGCCCAGGGACGGCGGCGGACATGTCCGGCTGCGGCCGGACGTGTCCGATGGCGGCGGGAGGAAGAGGACTAGGGTTTGGACCCGGAATTTCGGAGGGGGAGCCATTAATATAGGTAGAGGGAGCTAGGAGAGTCCAAATGAGGAGCGGCTTTCAGCCACGCGATCGTGATCGAACGACCGAGAGCATGGAGGGGGTTTGGATGGGTTTTGGGCCACTTTGGAAGGGTGTTGGGCTGCAACACACACGAGGCCTTTGCGGTTACCCGGTTAACCGTTGGAGTATCAAACGACCTCCAAATGGCACGAAACTTGACAGGCGGTCTGTCTACACTATAATAAGACCGCACGCCAAGATGCATCCCATTCCAAGAACATTTTTCGGCCACTCATAAAACAAGGTCTGAGAGGGTCAACGGACACGGAGAGAGAGTCGGATCGCAAAACGGACAACGGAGAAAAGGACCGGATGCATGAGACGAACACGTATGCAAAATGAAATGCACATGATGACATGAGAAAATGCAACACGCAAGCAAATGACATGGCAACGACGGCGAATAACTGGCAGACACCTGGCGCATCGAATCCGGGGCGTTACAAGCCCCCGGGCCTGTCCCATACGTGTTGCCGAGCATCGTTGGGGTAGGCCCCAACAACTACACAGGTGGGCACCTGAGCCATGCCACTAAGGGATTCAAGTCTCTCTTGACGTTTCTTCTTGCTTCTTCATTAACCTGTGATTGATTCAGTTTCCAATTTTTTAGTGATTCATGCGGAACGGTGTGTGGCAATCCACATTGTGGCCCTCGGGTCGTCCATGTTCATGGGGAGATAACTGCATTTTTACTCATCCTGCCACTCTAGCCATTTCCGCCATGTACGCTGCATGCATTGCATAGTGTTGGTGGCGGATGCGCAGGGCACGAGAAAGAGTGTCATGGCAGAAAGCTAGGCGTCAAGGGTAGGCGCAAGTGGGTGGTCTTGATTCAGCATGTCATTAGCGACACAGAGGAGCTGGACTGGTGGAGTGGGGCGGTTGCCCTCTGGGTGGTGAGGTGCCAGCCCCCGGCCATTCCTCCCTATAAAAAAGGGGGCATGGATGGAGGGTTCACCCATGCACATCTCCTCCTCCTCCTCCTCGCATCCCTCTTCCACTATGGTGAGGGGAAGAGGTCGTGGTCGAACTCCAGCGGTGGCGACGAGGGTCTCTTCTCGGCTGCACCTTCCTCCTCCTACAGAGGATGCAGGGGCGGAGTCCAGCGTGCAAGGTGGCGCCAAAGGACGTGGGCACGGTCTCCGTCATGCCAGGGGCCGACGAGGACGCGGCGGTGCTCTGGTTGCTCCTCCTCTGGTCGCCTTGGCTCCGATGGAGGGCCATGTTGGGGACTGGCCGTTAGAGTTCATCGTCAAGTTGCGCGGGCCTCTGTGCAGCCATCTTTGGCTTCCCATCCCTTTCACAAGGGTGATGGAGGTAGAACAGTCGCCAGGATTGAGGCTGCACATGAGGGGTTGTTGTAATCGCAGCATGCGGACAGACGTAAAGTTCCCTGCACCCCATGTTATGCTTCTCCAGCGTGATTGGAAAACTTCTGCTCGTGCTCATAGCTTAGCAGCGAGGCACATTCTCCATTTCAAGTTAATGGAGGCCAACCTGCTCTACATCAAGGTCTTCGGGCGTTCAGGTGCTCACTTAGGGTGCTGCGTGAAGAGCTCGACCAACGAAAAAAGCTCCTCCCTGAGCGACAACGATGAAGAGTACGGTGACGGTGATGACGACGTCATTGAGAAGGAGGACGGCGGGTCGCACTCCAGCTGAACGCCGGCTGCACCACCACCGTCAGCAAGGCACCGACAGCACCACCATCTACACCTACTTCTTCTGCCCCCGGCAGAGCGATTTGCCGTGGTGTTGTGTGTGGATGCCTCTGCCTCCTCCAGCTGGACTCCGGTAGGCTTCCCCATGGACTCCGGCTTCGTATTCCCTACCGGTGTCCCTCCTGTCGTGTTCCACTGGTCCTGGCGGTGCTGACCAAGGCATCGCCTAGCTTCTATCACCATCCATCGCCTTTGTCTGCACCCTCTTCAGACTGCATCCCACGGGCCCTGACATGGTCAGGCTGGGCTTCTACCCAAGCGCTCCCTTTGCCCTCTTCACCTCCTATGATAGCCCATAGGAGAAGAGTGAGAAAAGGGATTACGTGGCACTTATCTTTTTTCAATCTAAAACACGTAGGCACTTGTCAAACTTTAGTCTTAAATATGTAACCTCTTTTATCCATATTTGTACTCTGTAGGGTTTGCACTTGTTTATTCGTGCATTAATGAAAAAAGATATGTTTGCCGGGTACTTGTGCATGTACCATACCCATGCAGAGGAGTGACTCCTCTATACTTTCAAGTAAACAAGGTCTTCCGGCAAGTTATCTTGCTGGTTCCTTCCATTGTTGCCGTAGGCTGGCGTGGCAGGCTTAGGAGTGCGGAAGGAAACCGGTCCCTTGTCAAACCTTCTTTTCCAAATGCCACTGCGACCGCCTGAACGAAGTAACCTTCGAATCGAAGGATGGGAGCACAAATGTTTTGAAGGTGACAAGGTTTTTTATGCACAGATTTTTCCCTTACATAGGCACATTATGGATATCTTAAAGGGAACTTATCTGTTTTGTGTTGTCGTGGATCGGTATGTAGGCTTGGTTTCCTCCTTTTTGGGATTGCATCCACGGTGGGGGGGGGACTGTAGTTAGCACAGAGGGAAAACACAGCAGCATATGATCCTTTCTAAATGACTATGGAAAATTCATGCTAAACTAAACACGTATACAAGTTTCTAGGTGCCAGCGCTTCGTTTTATTATCTTTGCACATGGTCTTTGCCTAGTTTTGTACAAAGGGTTACATGCACATCGGCAAGGCTAGTACAAAAGGTGGCTGCTGGGGACTGAGCCCATCAGCCGCGCCTTACGGGTAGAACTTACGAAGATGCTCAATATTCCATGATTTTTGCACTTTAGTGCCATCTTCGGTCTCCAGATGGACTGCGTCTGGTCTGGGGACTCGTACTACCCGGTAAGGGCCTTCCCACTTCAGCGTCAACTTGTTGGAATCCTTGGCAGATTGAACCCGCCTAAGGACAAGTTCACCTTCCTCAAGGCTCCGGGCATTAATCTTGCGGCTATGATACCGGTGCAAGGCTTGCTGGTAGCATGCAGCATGCACATGAGTGCGGAGACAGTCTTCCTCGAGGAGCACGGCTTCGTCATGCCACTGCTACACTTGCTGTATTTGATTGTAGGCTATTACTCGAGGCGACCCGTATATGAGTTCCGTGGGGAGCAATGCTTCTACCCCATATACTAGGGAGAAGGGAGTCTGGCCGGTGGCTCTATTCGGTGTCGTACAGAGGGACCAAAGAACCACCGGCAGCTCGTCGATCTAGCGTTTGCCGCATTTCTTCAACTTATCAAAAGTTCTTATCTTGAGCCCGTGCAACTGATGACCCACAAGTATAGGGGATCTATCGTAGTCCTTTTGATAAGTAAGAGTGTCGAACCCAACAAGGAGCAGAAGGAAATGACAAGCGGTTTTCAGCAACGTATTCTCTGGAAGCAGTTCTTGAAGGCAAGCTTCGTAGGGCTCAAGGGATATATTGTGGGCCGAATGCCTAAGAGTCGTCGCGACAAGCTCTACGTCAATGACGCGGGCTGGGGCCCTGAGGCCGGCTGAATCGAGTATTGATACCTGGTCCCCTTCGGCAGAGTTCATGTCTTCATCGGCAAGATTGGTGAGTTGGAAGCTGAGCCGGACACCTGCACCGAAATCGTCGAGACGGCTCAGGGTGTGCGACCCGCCAAGGTTCAAGCCACCCTGAAGCATGTCTTTGTTGGCTTTACACAAGGAGTAGATCTGGAAGGAGGATCTGGGTCTGGTGGTGAGACGGCCATCTATTCAGGCGATGAGTCCTCAACCAGTGAGACCAACTCCATGTATCAAGTTTAGGATGGTCGGCTTGGGGCTATTCCAATGGCGATAGTATTCCTGACCCCTATGAGCCGCCAAACCGGGTTACAATCTTCATGTCCGATACACAGCCAAGGCATAATTCTTCAACTGCGGCAACAATGATCTCCGGTTCTGCGGCGGCAACGGCAGCTGGGGCAGGAGGCCCTGTGCACCCGCCGGCTCAAGTTTTATCTGAACTGTTGGATGCTCTAGCAATGTTGTTGACGGTGGAGGTGACCCCAGCAAATCAAACGCAACATAACGCGGACGTTGCAAAGTTACGTGATGAGATAGCTCAAGCAAAGGAGGATCTAAACACTGAGAACACCCAGATGGCGATGGAGCGAGCCGCCTTGGAGAGGGAGGTAGAACAACTTCAAGCAGAAAATTTTCGTTTGAGTTTGGATTGGGATGCATCGAACGTTGTCTTTAATAGAAGGCATGTGAGTTGTTTACCCCCCATTTACGATGCGAGAAACCTTTTCAACACGCCTGGGGAAGGAACAAGTAACCACTACAAAAACAAGACACATCGACATTTTGGGCCGAACGAATTTTTTTTCCTGTCATACTTATGACACTTCTATGACGATAATTGTGAGAAAACCCGGTATCATCACAGATGTGGTGGGCTCCTACTTCTATGACAAAAAATCATGACAAAAAATGGGCTTTTCATCCTGGGCTGGCCGGAGATGCAGCTGCATGACATTCTTTGGGTCGTCCATGAAGGAAAAACCCGTGGTAGAAGCAAGGGTGAGGAAAATTTCGGGGAGTTCCCGGTTACGGTCGGTGGTCGGGGGCCAAGCGATGCTCATTTCTATCGTACATGTAAGCGCGTGGGTGCGAGGCATTGGGGTCTAACTAAACCCGAGCAAGGCGTTTGCCTACTGAACCCGAGCAATTGTACTGCAGGCTACACGTTACTGAACTCGAGCGATCAAGCGATTCCTTCGCTACTGCTGCTAACTGAAGCCGATCGATGCTGCCTCTGGATGAACAATGAGCATTGTTGGGGGGGTGGATGAACAGTTCCCGGTGGGGGTTGGATGAACAGGACCCCGTGCTGTTGCCGCTGGATGAACAAGACCCCGTGGTGTTGCAGCTGGATGAACAGGACCCCGATCGATAGAGCCGGTTGGGCGTGGATGAACAGGACCCCATGGAGGGCTGGATGAACAGGACCCCATGGAGGGAAGGTTGAACAGTAGCCGGTGGAGGGATGGATGAACAGTAGCCTGTGGAGGGATGGTTGAACCGGACCCCGTGGCGATGGCTGGTTGAACAGTAGCCAGTGGAGGAGCGCACGGTGGAGGCTGGATGAACAGGAGCCCGTGGATGAACAGTCGCAGGTGGACACTGGAGGAGGTCAACGGTGGATGAACAGTAGCCCATGGAGGCTGGAGGAGGTCGATGGTGGAGATGAACAGTACCCCCGTGGAGTCCCGTTTTGCGGTATGCCACACCCCTCCCGATGAACATCACCCCTATTTCGACCGTATCGCTCCAACACAAGTCCGTTTCCTCCATTTTGCTGTACGCCACACCCCTCCTGATCAAAAGGACACTGCTTCGACCGTAGGAGGTCCAACAGAAGTCCGTTTCCTCCGTTTTGCGGTATGCCAGACCCCTCCCGATGAATAGGATCCCATTTTGAACGTGGCCGACCGAACACAAGGCCGTTTCCTCCGTTCTGCGGTACGCCAGGCCTCGTTTCCATTGGTTGTTCCGTCCAAGCCGGTTGGCTCCCACGCGTTCCGTTGCCTCCCAATGAACACAACGCATTCCGTTGCCTCCCCATGAACACGACGACGACGCAGTTTCTCCGTTCCGACCCAGCCATGTACACGAGCTCTGGCCATACGTATGCACGAGTAGGCGTTTGAGACCCCGCCCGTATATACGTACGTGGCCGTATTTTATTTCTTGCGCCCTGGCCGTTGTACGTACGTGTACATGCTACGTGCACGCCTCTACTACGACACGTGCGCGCCTCTACATCGACCAGTATGTACGTACACATTCGCGACTAGAATGACAACACTACATACGCTTCGACCAGGTGGGTCCTGACTGTCAGGCACTTCCTTGCGTGCAAAGATGTAGTTGGTGGGTTATAGTAGTCAGGGGGCGAATCATTTTTTTTGCCCATAATATGGACGCAGTTCCTTGCGTGCGAAGATGTAGTTGGTGGGTCCCAGTAGCCAGGCGAGAAATGTTTTTTTCACGAAATACGTTGGCCCGTCCCGTGGTTCCCTGCTGTCAGGTGGAGGAATAATTAATTATTTTGCACGTAATAAGGGGGCACTTCCTTGCGGCCGTCGTGGACCCAGTTGTCAGCCTCTGTAAGGGAGTCCTGGATTAGGGGGTCCTCGGACAGCCGGACTATATGCTTGTTGCATACTGTTGGACTATGAAGATACAAGATTGAAGACTTCGTCCCGTGTCCGGGTGGGACTCTCCTTTGCGTGGAAGGCAAGCTTGGCAATTCGGATATGTAGATTTCCTTCTCTGTAACCGACTCTGTGTAACCCTAGCCCCCTCCGGTGTCTATATAAACCAGAGGGTTTAGTCCGTAGGACAAGAACAATCATAATCAAAGACTAGCTTCTAGGGTTTAGCTTCTATGATCTCGTGGTAGATCAACTCTTGTAATACTCATATCATCAAGATCAATCAAGCAGGAAGTAGGGTATTACCTCCATAGAGAGGGCCCAAACCTGGGTAAACATTGTGTCCCCCACCTCCTGTTACCATTAGCCTTATACACACAGTTCGGAACCCCCTACACGAGATCCGCCGGTTTTGACACCGACATTGGTGCTTTCATTGAGATCTCCACTGTGTCGTCACGGTAAGGCTTGATGGCTCCTTCAATCATCCACAGCGATGTAATCCAGGGAGAGGTTTTCCTCCCCAGATAGAACTTAGTATTCGGCGGCTTCGCACTGCGGGCCAACTCGCTTGGCCATGTGGAGCAGATCGATAGCTACTCTCTTGGCCATCAGATCAGGTTTGGAAGCCTGAACTACACTGCCGACATCCGTGGAGACTTGATCTTCGACCGATTCGATCCCATGAAAGGTGCACCGTACAGTCACGATGAGCATGACTTAGATCTGCCATCGTATGATGTTCATGAGATCACACCTGCAGCTGCCCCGGATATAAATCCAGAGCAGATCGTGCCATCCGAGGACGGGTGGATGGACCCCGCCACAGAGGCCGTACACTGAACGGCGATAGAGCCAAACACAGACTTCGCCTCCAATGAGGTATGCGTCATCGGCCCCTCGGACTCCTCTCCGGCCATAGGCTCCGAACCGCGTGTATCCGTGCCCATTACCTGGGCACCGATCATGGAGTTTAGCTCTGCGGATATCTTTCAACACTCGCCCTTGGGTGACATGCTAAGCGCATTAAAATCTCTCTCCCTATCAGGAGACTCTTGGCCGAACTATGTCTGGCTTGAGTGGGAAGCGGACGATGAAGAAATTTGTTACCCACCCACCACCCACTTAATATCCACTGTCAATGACTTAACCGACGCGCTTGATCTCGACTCCGAAGACATCAACGGTATGGATGACGATGCCGGAGAAGAACAGGAACCACCGCCCACCGGGCGCTGGACAACCACCTCATCATATGATATATAACATGGTGGATACACCCAAAGAAAACAATGTCAAGGAACAGAAGGATGCAATGGAGGATAATCCTCTTGAGAAGAAACCAAAGCGATGACGTCAGCGGCGCCGCTCTAAATCCCGCCATAGCAAAAATAGCGATAACGGCACAAGAAAGAATAATACCCCGGATGAGTCCAAAGATAACGACGACCCCGTAGACCCGGCGATGGAGCAGGATGAGCTAGGGGATGGCGAACATAGTCCGGGGCCGCAGTCCGATCACGGCGATGCCAAAGACAAAACTTATGAACCTGTCTCCGGAGAGGAGAACAGTCTGGACGACGATGCACTCATCATCCCGGAAAAACACTTGGAACAAGACAACCTCCACAAAAGGCTTATCGCCACCGCGAGGAGCTTGAAGAAGCGGAAGCAAAGGCTTAAGGCCGCTCAAGATACGCTCAACTACAGATGGAACAAAGTGCTCGACACTAACGAAAAATACGGTGGTGACCGCCACACAAAGAGCTACCCAAAGCGCAAGCTGCTGCCCGAATTCGACGACGAGGTTGTAGAGCCCATCCCACCGAAAAACAATACGGCCGATCTGCCGGACCAAGCACCCCGTGGCCGAGACAGTATGGCTAACGACGCTGCACATAAGTAAGCACACGATCTACGTGAGCACCTTGACAAGAGAGCTGGTATGGCTAGGTCCATCTATGGATTTGAGAAACGTGTTCCTGTGCAAGATCACGACCACCAAACTGTCTATACTGATCAACTACCAGCTCAGAATCAACATCAAACACTACAGCCATCGGACCCACGTCACGACACATCCAAATACAGGGGCGCCGCACACCCCCTGTACTTCACTAATGAGGTGCTGGACCACGAATTTCCAGAGGGGTTCAAACCTGTGAACATCGAGGCATACGACGGAACAACAGACCCTTCAGTCTGGATTGAGGACTTTATTCTTCACATCCACATGGCTCGCGGAGACGATCTCCACGCCATCAAATACCTATCCATCAAGTTGAAAGGACCAGCTCGGCACTGGTTGAAAAGCCTCCCCAAAAATTCCATTGGAAATTAGGAGGAACTCGAGGATGCTTTCAGGGCTAATTTTCAAGGGACATATGTCCAACCTCTGGATGCAAACGACTTAAGTCACATAATCCAATAGCCCGGAGAGTCAGCCCATAAGCTTTGGAACAGATTTCTCACCAAGAAGAACTAGATCGTCCACTGCCCGGATGCCGAAGCCTTAGCGGCTTTCAAACATAGTGTCCGGGACAAATGGATCGCCAAACACCTCGGCCAGGAAAAGCCGAGAACAATGGCAGCCCTAACAAGCCTTATGACCCACTTTTGCGCGGGCGAGGACAGTTGGTTGGCCCGTAGTGGCACCAGGGACCCAGGGACATCCGAAATCAGGGACGGCAATGGGAAGCCGTGATGCAATAAAAACAATCGTCAAAATAATGAAGACAACCCAGAAAACACGGCGGTGAACGCTGGATTCAGGGGCTCTCGACCTGGTCAACGGAAAAAGCCATTTAAAGGCATTAGAGATGGACCGTCCAGCCTAAACAAAATTCTAGACAGATCATGTCAGATTCATGGCACCCCCGAGAAACCTGCGAATCACAGCAACAGAGAATGCTGGGTCTTCAAGCAGGCCGGCAAGCTAAACGCCGAACACAAGGGGAGGGAGCCGCCAAGTGAAGACGAGGATGAGCCTCGCCAGCCGAACACTGGGGGACAAAAAAAAATTCCACCAGAGGTCAAAACAGTGAACATGATTTACGCAACCCATATACCAAAGAGGAGGTGCAAACGCGCACTCCGAGATGCATACGCTATAGAACCTGTCGCCCCCAAATTCATCCCATGGTCAGCCTGCCCGATCACTTCCGATCGCAGGGATCATCAGATTAGTATCTGGCATGGAGGTTCGGCTGCCTTGGTGCTCAACCCAAAAATTGATGGATACCATCTCGCCCGAGTCCGCATGGATGGCAGCAGTAGTCTTAATCTGATATATCAGGACACTGTCCGCAAGATGGGGATAGACCCGTCAAGAATCAGCCAAAGCAATATTACCTTTAAAGGAGTAATACCAGGCATAGCGGCCCGCTGCACGGGCTCTCTAACATTAGAGGTTGTATTCAGTTCTCCTGACAACTTCCGAAGCGAAGAACTAATCTTCGACATCGCTCCATTCTGAAGAGGCTACCATGCACTACTCGGAAGAACAACCTTCACTCGTTTCAAGGCAGTTCCGCATTACGCTTATCTTAAACTTAAGATGCCCGGTCCACATGGCGTCATCACAATTAGCGGAAATACAAAGTGTTTCCTACGTGCGGAAGAATATGTGGCGGCTCTAGCAGCCCAACCACTAACCGACCTCTCCAACCCAAGTAGCTAATCGGGCATCGAGACCACGGACATGACTAGACATGTTCGACGCACCATTTGTAGCAGCCCAGATAAACCTAAGTTTGACTAACTACTATGCCCCCATATGTGGTGCTAGGGGCTATCCGCACGAAAAGAATCCATAGTTCGACTAGATCCTATTTACACTCAAGAAATTGAATTTTCACGGTTCATTAAGTTTAACCAACATTATGCACGGTCACACAAGATTAGTTTACCTGAGTTTTTCCTTCTTTTTACAGATGACTAACATGATATACCCTTCCGGATACGGCACAACGGAGACAATGGCACAGATGTGTGGCAGGGACCCGTTCCAAGGTTTCTTTTTTGATTAAGACCCTATGTGAACCTTTTTTACTGTCTCTTATTGGCTCACACCCTCCTGGTACTTAAAACGACCAAGAGGGATTCCGACGTTATTGGCAAACTTATATTCGCCAATCTAAAATGGACGTTACAAGGGCAACATCCAATGTGTTTTTGGGATTCATGCCCTTATCATAGCTGCTCTTTCGTCACGCCGAATTTATGCACATATCCGGAAATTCAGGGATCATTATCGAGGGCAGTACTCAGCCCAGTATATCTTGTAAAGTCCGAATACCTTCGGGACTATTCACCGTCATGAGTTTGGCCTTATATGCATCAGCTCCAAATCATGTCTTTGGTCAATAGTTGGGTTTGCCCGGCTCCCGTGTTTTGCTACCTTACGTTCCGCTCTATCGGCTAAGGTGGCACCGGGAGAACTACTACGATTCTGCCCTGGTTCATCTGGATGAGCACCTCAGTAGAGAAAGATGAAAACTGACTGCCATGATAAAGCAAGAGACTGGCCAACCACTCAATGGCCCAACAGAATCTTCGCAATTCCTCTGCATTAACGAAGGACCGGTTTCCCGGTCATGTATGTACACGCACCATATTCGGATGAGCGCGGACATACCAGGGGCTATATAGTAGCCCCACCATCAAACTCCTATGGCTAAGTGAAAGTGTTAAAGCTATATAGTCTGATTGCCTGGTTCGCCGTGCTATCACCTCCTTAACGGACCAAGACGTTGGAACAAGTGTGATTAGGCGCTTTGCCGAACACCCCCGCATTATATGCATGGGGGCTGAAGCCGACGACTGCAATCTTTCAAGTTATATACATACATACATAAACGGCCGCATAGGAGGCACTACAATACTTTACGGGCAAAAGTATAAATATAGCTTTTATTATCAAAAGCATTGTTTTTACAATCAAGATACATGTCACTGGAACATGGTATTCTTTGAGCATTGAGCCTCTATTAAGCAGGCACCTTCTAGGACTTCTTCAAAATAGTGCTCTGGCGAGTCCTGACCCACGGGCGGACCCCTGGTTGCAATATCGGTGGCCTCCATCTCTGCCCATTTTTTCTTAACACGGGCAAGAGCTATCCGCGCACCCTCTATGCACGCCGACCTCTTCACAGCGTCGATATGCTGCACAACATGAAGAAATCGTTGCACCAAACCAAAATAACTTTCCGGACTCGGTTCCTTTGGCCACAGATGATCCACGACAATCTTCATGGCAAGATCGGATAACCTATGGAGCTCGTCCCACTCAGCCATTCGCTCATTCCATAGCATCGGACGCTTTGGAGCACTAAACTGCGACCAGAACAATCTTTCCACCTCATGATCTTTACGATCTTTGAAATACTTTGTCGCATCAGCATCACTCTTTGCTAAATCCAAGTATGCGTCTACAGAACTCCACAATTGATCTAGAGGGGCATACTTCGGATCGCCGAACTTTGTTCGCAATAAAAAGGGCTTTCCATCCGCGATATAACCGGCTTGCCGAAGCTCCTCCCGTGCCGCTCTGATTTTAGAGCGAGTTTCCTTTGCTGCTTGCAATGCCTTCTCCAGGTCAGCCATTTTCGTTTTGTTTTCCCTTTCGAGAAGCTCATATCGGCTGGTGGCATTTTGTAGCTCAATAGCCATGTCGGCTATTTTACCCTCACTTTGGCGATGAGCAGCCTGTTCGGCTTTTAACTCTTCGGCTGCCTTCAGGGCAGCTGCATCACTTCTCCGGGCTTGCTCCTTGGCCCGGGTAAGCTCTGCCCGCAGGGTCTGCACGGCGGCAGCTCCATCTCCAATCACATCATACTATAAATCCTAGCATTATGCTCTTATTAATATTTGCTGACCACCCGAATATACATACCATGTGCCTCGTCAAGCCGCTTGCTCACAAGCGTGATGTCCGCATCCACCACGTCAAGTTGCCGCCTCAATTCGGCAAATTCAGCAGTCCGGTCAACCGCCGGATCTGCAGCCACCTGCGCACGAAAGCAACGCTCTTATTACCTGATACTATGATCCTCTGCTCGCCTCATCTGGACAGAAGCCAGAGTCTCAGGGGCTACTATTTATACAAAGTACACCTTGTGTGTGCAATACAGTCAAAAATATATATATCATTACTTTGCATACCTCAAGGCCTCTTAGCAGGCTCATGAAGGCTTCATTCAACCCGCTTTTTGCAGATGGAATCCTCTCAACCACCGTACCCATTAAGGTACGATGTGCCTCTGAGATAGCCGCTTGCTCCAGAAGACCCATCAATGTGTCCGGTTGTGCACCGGATAATCCTGGGCTTTTTCTGTTGGTCTCCTTAGGAGCCGAGAACTCCGGACTTCGGGAAGCCGAAGAGTTACCTTCTAGCCTTTGCGGATTAGGAGAGATCCTCCGGGACGACACATTAGGGTCGTCCGCCTCATGAGGCGGGGAAGCAGGAGGAGGCGTTTCGCTCTCCATCATCACTGGAAGCAGATCCCCCAAAGACGAACATTGTTGAGAAGGGCTATGAGCCAGACTGTAAAACATATGTCTCGGTTGTTATTTTCAGGAAAAGAGTAGGGCATGCTTACTAAAGTGCCTTTGTTCACTTATGGCTCGGTTGACGGCTGGCTCCCTTGTGGGCATTGTGCGGTAATGATGCCCTCTGGGGCAGGGCCCCCTGGTGAAGGTTTCTTCCCTCATTTGGAAACCTTCGTTTCCAAGTATTTAGGGGCGGTCCTTTTCTTCCCGTGGGGAGAGGAGATTCTAGATTCACCTCCCCGATCATCCTCCAACACGGAGGCACTAATTCCCCCAGTTGGGATGCGTAATGTATGGAACCCGCTTTTGGCTTCTCTATCCCTCCCCTCGTCTTCTCCTGATGGCACTTGATAAGGTGCGCGAGCCAGCATCCTGGTTAGTACAGGATCCGGTGAGCCTTCGGGAAGAGGGGACGAATACCTGATCCTCTCCACCTTTCTTATCTAGTCCTGGCCAAGGGTGGTTTTTCAGAATAATGTTGTGACAAATATAATGAAACATGTTCGGTCACGGAGTTACTTACTTGGGTATCTGGACGGTTGTAGTTGAGACCCGCATCCTCTGTTGTGTCCGGACACTTTATTCGTGATCCGAATAATAATCGATACATTCCTTCGAGCATCATGTCGAAGAAGTGTTGAACGGTTCACGATCCTTCCGGGTTGAACTCCCACATACGGAGAGATCAACGTTGGCATGGCAGGACCCGAGGAACTAACATTACTTGAATTACTTTGACAAGACTGATATCCCTCTTGAGGAGATCTCAGATGCGGCGTTGCAATGTCAGCACGTCATTAACTGGTCCCCAGTCCAGCTCCTTGTTGACCCATGATGCCAGTTGTGGAGGAGGGGCAGAGCAGAAGGCTGGGGTGGCTGCCCACTTTGTACCTCGAGGTGCTGTGATGTAAAACCACTCCCGTTGCCATAGGTCGGACACCTCCGGGAAGGAACCCTTTGGCCATAAGGCGTTGGCACCTTTGCTTATTATAGCACCTCCGCACTCTGCCTGTCGCCCGTCGATCATCTTTGGATTCACATTAAAGGTCTTGAGCCATAAGCCGAAGTGGGGGGTAATGCGGAGGAAGGCCTCACACATGACGATAAACGACGAGATGTGAAGGAAGGAATCTAGAGCTAGATCATGAAAATCTAGCCCGTAATAGAACATGAGCCCTCTAACGAAGGGATCAAGACTAAAGCCTAGCCCTCGGAGGAAGTGGGAGATGAATACGACACTCTCGTTGGGTTTGGGAGTCGGGATAACCTCCCCTGAAGCAGTAGCCTGTGAAGAATCTCGGCGGTCAGATACCTAGCCTCCCTAGGCTTTTTGATGTCCTCCTCTGTGACAGAAGAGGCCATCCACCGACTTTGAAGGTTGGATCTGAACACAGTTGAAGGTCCGGAGAGCTTGGACTGAACCTTGGGTGTTGAAACTCGAGCTAGGAGAAGGGAAGGATCGGGCGTGGAAAGAAAAGGACAGGTCCTGACCTCCTTATAAAGAGTATGAATATCAAGCGTCCTCCGCGTGGTCGTTTGGAGCTTGCCAAAACCGAGGAGTCATATTAACGGCATGGTTGGGTTACCCACACCCGTATTGATGAGAATCCCGTGATAAGGGGACACGATCTCTGCTTTGAAAAGACATGTTGATAAAACCGCCTCGCAATATGTGCAGTAGCAGGTTGAGAAAAACGGTTCGTATAATGACCGGGCCGTGACGTGATGTCACGCTATGAAAAGTTGTCAGCAGATTAGATTTGTGGAATATTGTGCTCTCTACGGTGGTACGTGGAATTTGTTTTGCAGAGCCGGACATGATCCTTGTGTTCAAAATCTACCTTCGAGTATTCGGAGAAGGAACCCTCCTTGCAATGGTGAAGACAATCTGCATGCCGGACTCATCGTCATTGAAGCCTGGTTCAGGGGCTACTGAGGGAGTCCTGGATTAGGGGGTCCTTGGATAGCCGGACTATATGCTTGTGCCGAACTGTTAGACTATGAAGATACAAGATTGAAGACTTCGTCCCGTGTCCGGGTGGGACTCTCCTTTGCGTGGAAGGCAAGCTTGGCAATTCGGATATGTAGATTTCCTTCTCTGTAACCAACATTGTGTAACCCTAGCCCCCTCCGGTGTCTATATAAACCGGAGGGTTTAGTCCATAGGACAAGAACAATCATAATCATAGGCTAGCTTCTAGGGTTTAGCCTCTACGATCTCATGGTAGATCAACTCTTCTAATACTCATATCATCAAGATCAATCAAGCAGGAAGTAGGGTATTACCTCCATAGAGATGGCCCGAAACTGGGTAAACATTGTGTCCCCCGCCTCCTGTTACCATTAGCCTTAGACGCACAGTTCGGGACCCCCTACCCGAGATCCGCCGGTTTTGACAGTGACATATCGTGACTAATTGCTTCCGCGCCTGCTCCCGTCAATCAAAAATTAAAAATCCTGCCACACCTGCTCCCGTCAATCAAAAAATAGAAAATCCTGCTGCACCCAAACACCAGAGCAACGCCGCGGTGGATATTTAAATTTACCTGCCGGCAAGGAGATGAAAAAAGGGGTGAAAAAATAAATGTGGTGGCGCCCTAGCTAATCGGTCAAACTAGCCCAACTAGCTAGCCACTGTGCTTCACTAATGTACTCATTTACTTGCTTCAGCGCTACGACCGAGGAGGACCCAGAAAACGCGTGGTGGGGCGTCCCACGTTAGGAAGAATATATGCGTGCACCACCCGGGGGACCCCGAAACCGCGAGGTAGGGTGTGCCACGTCTCGGCAAGGAGGAAAAATGTGCATGTCAAAATATACTGTATGTACCTATGGTTCGACCTCGGGACCCAGGCAGTCGGTCGAAAACACCCCAGTAGCCACACAACTTCATCATGCTAACGTGGCACGGAGGATAGGTGTGGTTAGATCCATCTTGACCAGCCACAACGTCTCTTGTTCTAGGCGTTTCTTCTATTTTCCAAGCTTTTTTAGTTATAATAACACTATGGCAAGCTAGCGCCGCTCTTCGTGTGTGCCCGTGCAAAGGTTAGACAATGGAGAGGAGAGAGAGATCGTCGACCTGGGACCCACCAGTAAGTGAGTCAACGGTCATGCATGTGTTCACGAGGCACTCCCTCTACTCTAATGTAATACTGTGTAAAATCAAGTTATGGGACAAAGCCAACAACCGTTGTTGTTTCAGGCTATCGACTTACGCTTTGTAGTCCCAGGTTGCCAGTTTGAATCTCGTCTTTCAGATTTGTTAGTTTTAGGTCCAAATTTGATTAATGACAAGTGGGACCCCCGTGTGTTGTTCCGATATTTCAGTGTACGATGGTTTTTTTTGAACAAACACTTTGCGCGGTTAGGCAAGTAACGGCACGAGTTACACGTATTTTGCAAGTTTACGAACAAAAATGACAGCGGCATAGAATATCAAATCCACCCCGCAGCTTAGATGCTATAGTGATACGAGTTTTTACATCGTTGGAAGTGAGATCCAATGGCTTGGGAGTAGTCTTTGTAATTATGTGCAATTTCCAAACTCTCCTAAGGTTTTTTTGCAAATAAAACATTCAGGCCTCGTGTGTGCCACTGCATCTTGGATCCAACGGCTCCCCGTTGCTCATATTAGGTGCCCCCATAGCATAATTACTCGCTATGGTGATACGAGCATCTGGGTCGTATTATCAGTGATCAGATGGCACATGCGTAGTACTTGTACTTTCTGCGCAATTCCCAAACTCTCTTAGCCGTATATTGCAAAAACATTCAAAGCTCCTACTGTGGGCCGTTAGATCTCCATAAATTCGTATCACCATAGAATCTATGGTACGGGAGCACCTCATATTCTCCCGTGCGATAAAACATAAGGTGCTCTTGCAGCAAGGATGCTATGGTGATATGAGCTTAGAGGTCGTTTGATCTAAGATCCAATGGCATCTAAGCAGTCTTTGTGCTTGTAAGCAGTGGCCGAACTCTTTGGGGGCTTTTCTGCAAAAAACCATTCAAACCACCGAGGAGTTGTTGGGTCACAAATCCAACAGCTCCAAAGAGCTTGTTTCACCAAAGCATCTAAGGTGTGGTAGCACATGATATTCTTACATACAGGAGAATATGATATCCTCCTTCATCTTAGATGCTACGGTGATACAAGCTTCGAGGTCATTGGATATGGGATCCAAGGGCATCTGAGTAGTTTTTGTACAAATTGTGTGCAATTCTCAAACTCATCAAGGTTTCCTCTAAAAATATTAAGACATCATGTGAGCTGCTATATCTCAGATCTACAAGCTCCAAGCAACTCGTATCGGCATATAACATCTAAGGTATGGGGGCACATGATATTCTCCCGGGGAGGAGGGGTGGGGTGCACAACCAATCGGTGTTTGGGAGGGTGGGGACAAATATAATCTAAACAACCCTAAACAAAGCTTCACAATTTCATATAAGGTCAAGGGGTTAACCCTCGACAATCTACATAGCTCCGCCTAAACACATCATTTGCATGTACTGTAGTACTAGACTTAATATTCATGTTTCAGTTTACTTTTTATTTCAAATATTGAATTGAGGATCATGCATGTATTACATTTTACTCCCTTCGTTCCTAAATATTAGTCTTTTTAGAGATTTCCGATGGACTGGCACATACGGATGTATATAAACATATTTTAGAGTGTAGATTCACTCATTTTGCTCCATATGTGGTCACTTGTTGAAATATCTAAACGACTAATATTTAGGAACAGAAGGAGTATTTTTGAATTCGTGTCATACATGCATGGTTTGGAAAAATAGATGCACTATGCTTATTGGATTATTGGTGTGTTCGTGTGTGTGTGTGTGTGTGTGTGCGCGCACATGTTTGTGTGTGTGGTCATATGCTTGATACATACAAAGTTTTCTCACCTCCATATTGTTCATCTTCTAAATTTGAATTTGCAATCAAAAACTTACTAGGGATACCATGAAATGTGAAATCCACGTTCAGATCACTATATCACAAACTCACTCTAATTCAAGAACTTGTCATAAATCAATTACCACATTGAGATTAGTATTTGCAAGGAAAATACGGGCATTGTAATACACATAGATTCATTCGGCAATTTAAAAGATTCCTTTTGTATTCTCGAATGGTAGGACTCAATGGCATACCAGCCAGACCTTGGCTCGTGTTGATGCTAAAAATAAAAAAAACCGGGCTCGTGTCCTTCTGGTGGCGTGCGTGGTACGCACATTAGGCAACTCCAACTGGTCGAGCCTCTGTGTTTCGAGTCGAAATATCTGGCGGGCAGAATTCCAGCCCTAGGAAATTCCCCTCATTTCCCCTGTCCATAATGACTACCGATGAACAATAGAGGCATGCTTTAGTAACTAGACAACGTTACCTACCGTGCCGAGCACGGTTCAATTCCCTCGGTCGCCGCTCCCCAAGGTCACCCGTCAACTACTACTACACCAGGATGAGCACAGAATTGAGCCCGTTTGTTTGTACCTAGTACCTGAGTTAATATATCAGGCAATGCACTTGTACGGAGGGATTATCCTTTTACTCTGCATATATAACTTGTCTGAAGTCTAACTAAGAAAAATGTTTGACCAAATCCTTTCTTAAGAAACAAAACAGGACACATGTATGGCTTGAAAATTTATTGCATGATGCATGTTATGATATTGTTTCGAATCCTGGATTTTAAATTTCAGAAAATCCAAAAGTGACCAGAAATTCTTGAAACTGAGCATGGTCACGTGATATGGCACAAATATTCCTTCATAATTTTTTTTTCAATTTGAGACAAGCTGCTTATGAGAAGTTGCACAAATGAAGAGCCAAGGTATTTTGGAACAAAGATCTGTCATTTTAAGACGAACACTTTCACTATTGAAAATGTGGGCGTTTATGTGCCGCCACGAGTCCTGCTTCTCATCGGTAGGTGCTGTCCGAGCAAGCGTGTGAGTCAACGAGAGGCGTGCGAGCAGACCGCTATGCCGACTGACAGGGAGGCGTGCGAGCAGACCGCTGTGTAGGCTCACCGGGAGGCGAGCCCTTTGACTAAGCTCCGCCGCCCACCTTCGTCCCACTTGCTCCCACTTTTAATGTCGTTGGCGCCGCGGTTTAAAATCAACCCTGAACTACTCAGTATCGCTACAATCTTCTCTCTTCCTCTCCGATTCTCCTATCGTCTACCTCCTACCAGCCTGACCTAAACGTACGCGATGCCGCATCATGATGGTCTGCCCTTAGTCTTCCAGTTTCCTCAGGAAGACACCCAGCCGGAGTCTCAAGAACATAAGGTGTTTGGACAAGCTTGAACTGGCCATGTGGGAAGACGCCGCGCCTGTCCCCGCTCCCATTTTGTCTCCCGTCGCCCCGACTGCACCAGCACCCATCCTCATGGCATTGATGGACTGGGAGCCGCACATTGTTGCCGAGCTTGATGCCACGGGGTTCCACGAGGTCCCCTCCGACTTTCACGCACCCATCCACCTGCCAGCGCAAGCGCCTTCACGTGCACTCACGCGCACGCTTGTGCCGGTGCCCGTGCACCTGCCAGCGCATGCGCCTGCGCGTGCACTAATATCTGGCCCGCGCTGGTGCCCACGCACGCGAATGTCTCGGCCGCGCCGTTGTCAGCGCCTGTCCCGGCGCGGGTGCTAGTGCCCCCCTCAGCGGCATGGATGGCCGCCGTCCTCCTCCCGCCAGTTGACTCACTCCAAAGTCCAGAACAGTTTGGCCTTCCTTGAAGCTAGGCCAACATCCAGGAGTACGCCAACAACGGCGCAAGACACTGCCATCGCCATCGGTCAGTGGCCCGATGACACAAAGAGCACGGCAGAGGAGCCGCTTCCCACCGCAAGATGTCCCCGCTGCCACCGCATAATCTAAATTTGCCATGAAAAACATTCAGATTGCCATGCTTAAAATCTGAATGTTTATCATTTCCGTTTATTTTAGATCGATCGTCGTATAACTTAAAGTCGGAGGCACACTAAGCGAAATCTATGGTTTTATCGATTGAATGTTCTGCTAGAGCCGTATCAAATTAAATATAAAACGTCATCAAGCCACATGTATTCCTTGTTATCCAATGACCTAGACTACTTCAATGTCGAGCGCTCAACACGTTTAGTGTGCGATTAATTTCATGCCAAAAATAGTGAATCGCATAATAACACGCAAATAATATCCTACTTAATATCCACACGCACTTAATATACTTCCAAATTAATGTGCATTGCACGTACACATTGACTAGTGCTACTAGTACGTGAAACTGGTGCCGTAACTTGTGAACGCATCCAGATATGGTCAACGGCAACATTGCCCGCGAGTTCTTCGTGTTTGCGCGTGCATCTTTACGTGGAAGGGGAGGAGAGAGAGAGAGAGCACACATGGAACCCACCAGTAAGTTAAGGAGAATAGTATGTGCTAACGAGCCGGTCCCACTAATGTACTAAAAATAATATTACATGTTATCCATTAATAGGCTATGGTAATATAAAAACATTATATGAACAAAGGGGGGTACAACAAACTTGCTATTTTATGTATGTTGCCTATTGACGTGCGGCTTGAAGGCCCTAGTCGCATGTTCGATCCTCGTCCTTTATTTTTTAATTTGTATATTGGTCCAAATTTGTTTCATGAGAGGTGGGCCCCATGGTGTGTAGTTTGTAGCACTTTAATTTGTGGGTCGAAATTTGTTCCATTCCAAGTGGACTATCGGTGTGTAGTTTTGTAGCTTATTTATAGTAATTAAAGAGAACATCAGAGTTTTTCTGCAATAATACCGTGGTGCAACGTTGAAGGCAAGAAAGGACGTGCGAGAGAGCGATGACCGAGCCAGAGGGAAATCAACTGGGGGAGGTGTGGGGGTTGCAATGGTGTTTGGAGTAGTTGTGGGCCGAATGCTACAAAAATATAATCTAAACCCACCGGAATAAATGCCTACACAAATTAATCCAAGGTTGGAGTGCCCCTCTCAATGTAAATAGCTCCGTCTTTGCGAGGGACGGAGAGGTAGATTAAATGTGTGGAAGATACGGCGTGAGAAAGAGAGGTCAATCGAGAGACATATAGATAGAGAGACGAAGTGAGTGTGGTCCGACATTCATTGAACAGATATATATGCTCTGGAGAGATATTGTCCGATTAAGCTTTTGGCAAGGGTGAGGGTTGTAAGATAAAGCTTGAGAGATGATCCAGTCACAGACATTTAGATATATTTTGTGCGTGGGAGGAAGCAAGGTCAAACGATTACATATATAAAGGGAGAGAGATTGAGAGAGTGTGGGTCGTCATGCGATCGAAAGGGTGAGACGGGTTGGAGAGAGTGACCTAGATAGACAATGTGCGTGAGAGAGTATACAATGTGAATATGTCGAATTGGGCTCAAACATGGTGATATATCATTTTTGTCTGATAAAGAGCAAGGTCAATCAAGACATACAAAGAGAGAGGGAGAGAGAGAGAGAGATTGAGAGAGCAAGGCCCGCCATGAGGTCGAAAGAGTGGGGGCGGATTGCATGGACTGACCTTGATAGACAATCTGCGTGAGAGAGTATAGAGTGTGTTGATAGAGTCCCGGACAGGGAGATATATCATTTGTGTGTGAAAGAAAACGAGGTTAATCGAGACTCAGATAAAGAGAGCAAGATTGAGTGAGTGTGCCCCACCGTGCGGAAGAAAGAGTGAGACAATCTCGAGGGAGTGACCTAGATAGACAATGTGCGTGCATTGCGCACGAGAGGTTTGGGGGCTAGATAGGCAAAGCATGTCTCTAGCGCGAGAGGGTGGGAGGGATAGGGAGAGAGAGAGAGAGAGATCTTGGCATGGGGTGCAATGGCGGGTGTGTGAGGTAAATACATTTAGTAACAGAGTGGAAAAGGGGGTTGTGTAGTTGAGAGAGTTAGAGATCGAAACATGGAGAGAAAGAATGAACATGTGTTGGAAACCGATAGCTTCCTAAGGTGGTTAGGAGAGGAAGATTGACAGATACAGGAAGTATGTAGCGTGTGTGCCGAGGGGGGGGGGCTAAAAACAACATTTGAATATAGATAGTACAAGAGTTAATATCGATGTTTCAATTCGGTGTACATTGTAAGATTTGAACTGAGGACCATGCATATGGGTAAATATTTCGAATACGTGCCATACTAGGTTTCAAAAAGTTGACATTGACTCGATTTGTTGTGCTATTTTGTAGGTCATATGTTTGAATCCATCCAAAAGTTTTCTCACTGCCATGGTGTTCATCATATACATATGAATTTGTATTTAAAAAGTAGCGTGGGTACAGTGCAATGAAAAATCCACGTTAGAATTGGAGATCGCTATGTGACACACACTCTAATTCAAATAACTAATTATGTGACACACACTCTAATCCACATTAGCATGGATACCGTTGATACCATTTCGATTTTTTTAAATAACTCCTCATTAATTAATTTATAGTGTCTCGTTTCGAATGACTAATTATTTGCAAGGAAAACATGGGCATGGTAATAGATACAGATTCATTTGCAAATGAAAGAAGATTCGTTTGCATTCTCAAATGTAGGCACACCAGGTAGACCAGGGTGGTGTCGTGGTGGTCGCCTGTGTTGGACGGACGCTTCCCTTCCCCTCCCCCCAAAAAAAGGACGATGACAAAATAAGTTCGCGCTTCCACGTTTCAGATTGACATATCTTGCAGCCCCAATTCTAGTCCTGCAAAATCTCCCTTCTCCACCGTCCCCTTCCGCGCCCAAATTGCTCAAATCCCTAATTTGCCGCCAACCCAAGCAAAGTTCAAATCGCCCCTCGTCTCGTCTCTTTCCCCACCTTTGTGTCGGACGACGACGACAAAGACAACGGTCACGCTTCACCACCGCACCGGAGCTACCTCATCTACGCCCTCGTCCGCCGCACCGGGTGGTCCACCGACAACGTCGACCGCCGCAACCGACGTGCCTCACAGACACCGACTTGCACCGCATCAGGTGAGCTTCACCGACGCCATCTACCACCTCATCGGGGCTACTTCACCGAGCACATGGTCGCACCTCCGCCCCCCCCCCCCCCCCGAGGCCTTTGGGGCTTCACCAACGGTCTCGTCCACCGAATCGTAGCGCTCCGCTGCCACTCAAGATTTGCATCCGTGCGCAGCTAGCCAATGCCAGCGCATCACCCTCAACGGCTCTAAAGTGACCCACACTCTAGCTAGGTGATCATGCCCAAACGCCGGCCTGAACTAGTAATTTCATTCTCTCTAACCCTAGCAAGTTGTTCATCCAGAAATTCACCTAGTGGCATAGTATTATCAAGCAGAGAAGTAGTATTATCATAAGCATCATGCATAGCAGAAGTGGCATCACCAATAGCATGTGACATATCAGAATCAATAGCAGGTGTAGGTGTTGCAAGTTTACACAAAACAGAAGGTGAATCAAGTACAAAGCTAGATCGCAGTTCCTTACCTCCCCTCGTAGTTGAGGGATAGATCTTGGTTTTGTTGTCTTTCAAATTCCTCATAGTGATCAACTGACATAAATCTCAAGTGACTCAGAGAATAGAGCTATGCTCCCTGGCAACAGTGCTAGAAAAAGGTCTTGATAACCCACAAGTATAGGGGATCGCAACTGTTTTTGAGGGTAGAGTATTCAACCCAAATTTATTGATTCAACACAAGGGGAGCCAAAGAATATTCAAGAGTATTAGCAGCTGAGTTTTCAATTCAACCACACCTGAAAGACCTAATATCTGCAGCAAAGTATTTAGTAGCAAAGTAGTATGGAAGTAACGGTAACAGTGGCAAAAGTAACAGTAGCAGTTTTGTAGCAATCGTAACTGTGGCAACGAAAAAGTAACTTAGCAAAGATCAATATGAAACGAGCTTGTAGGCAATGGATCAATGATGGATAATTATGCCAGATGGCATTCATCATGCAACAGTTATAACATAGGGTGACACAGAACTAGCTCCAATTCATCAATATAATGTAGGCATGTATTCTGAATATAGTCATGTGATCTTATGGAAAAGAACTTGCATGACATCTTTTGTCCTACCCTCCCGTGGCAGCGGGGTCCTAATGGAAACTAAGGGATATTATGGCCTCCATTTAATAGAGTACCTGACCAAAGCATTAGCACTTAGTGAATGCATGAACTCCTCAAACTACAGTCATCACCGGGAAGTGTCCTGACTATTGTCACTCCGGGTTTGCCGGATCATAACACGTAGTAGATGACTATAACTTGCAATATAGGATCAAGAACACTCATATATTCATGAAAACATAATAGGTTCAGATCTGAAATCATGGCACTCGGGCCCTAGTGACAAGCATTAAGTATGGCAAATTCATAGCAACATCAATCTTAGAACATAATGGATACTAGGGATCAAACCCTAACAACACTAACTCGATTACATGGTAAATCTGATCCAACCCATCACTGTCCTGCAAGACTATGATGGGATTACTTACGCACATCGGTGAGCATCCTGAACATGGTAATGGAGGATGGTTGATGATGACGATGGCGACGGATTCCGCTCTCTAGAGTCCCGAACGGACTCCAGATCTGCCCTCCCGAGGAAGAACATCGCTTGGCGGCAGCTCCGTATCGTAAAACGCGATGAATCCTTCTCTCTGATTTTTTCCTCCTCGAACATGAATACATGGAGTTGGATTTGAGGTCGATGGAGGTCCAGGGGGGCACAAGGACTGAGGGTGCGCCCTAGGGGGGTGGGAGCGGCCCCACCCTTGTGGCCAGGGTGTGGGCCCCCTTCGGTTGATTCTTTCGCCAATATTTTTTATTTATTCCAAAAGTTATGTCCATGAAGTTTCATGTCATTCCGAGAACTCTTATTTCTGCACAAAATTAACACCATGGCAATTCTGCTGAAAACAGCGTCAGTCCGGGTTAGTTCCATTCAAATCATACAAATTAGAGTCCAAAACAAGGGCAAAAGAGTTTGGAAAAGTAGATACGATGGAGACGTATCAGAGACACATCCCTAAAACTTACAGTAACAGTTTCTTTCTCACAATATAGCTTAGCATTAACAGTGTTCAAGAAAGGTCTACCAAATATAATGGGACAACAATCGTCTTGTGG
This sequence comes from Triticum aestivum, assembly GCF_018294505.1. NCBI lineage: Eukaryota > Viridiplantae > Streptophyta > Magnoliopsida > Poales > Poaceae > Triticum > Triticum aestivum. The sequence goes on along the minus strand of NC_057813.1, from coordinate 98,241,057 downwards.
GGAACCAAGACCTAGAAAATCAGTAGGGTAATTTTTTTCGCACACAAAACTTCAACACCTCTAACAATCCAATTGGTGATATAGTATATCTATAAGCAAGCTTGATAGTAACATCAATATCTTCTATTTCAGCAGGTGCAATATCATTCATAATTTCCTGATATAAAGTAAAGGGAATTGCACTCAGACTAGCACCCACATCACATAAGCCATGATAACAATGATCTCCTATTTTAATAGAAACAACAGGCATGCTGACAATAGGTTTATGTTTATCTTCATCATTGGGTCTAGCAATTCTAGCAGCTTCATCACAGAAGTAAATAACATGCCCATCAATATTATTGAGCAAGAGATCTTTAACCATAGCAACACTACATTCAAATTTAATTTGTTCAGGGGGTGTGGGTGTTCTAGTATAACTCTTATGAACCACATCTGAAGTTTTAGCATGTTCCTTTATTCTAACAGGGAAAGGTGGTTTTTCAATATAAGCAGTAGGAGCAATAGGATCAACTTTATAAGTGATAGTTTCTTCTTCAACTCTAATAGGTTCTACTACTTTCACTTCAATGGGAGGATGATATTTAAACCACTTCTCCTTGGGGAGACCAACATGAGTAGCAAATGATTCACAAAAGATTTAACACAATCAAACTTAAGGTTTATACCTGACTCCTTACCTTCGTCGAGTTCCCAATCTCCGGAGTTGTGTTTAATTCTTTACAATAATTCCTATTTGAATTCAATAGTCCTTTTCATAAAAGAAATAGTACAAGAAGTATTGAGCATTGATTGATCATTACGAGAAAGCCGAGCATAAAAATTCTGAATAATAATTTCTCTTGAGAGCTCTTGAGTGGGGAATGAATATAACATTGACTTAAGCCTCCCCCAAGATTGAGAGATACTTTATCCTTCAAGAGGCCAAACATTATAAATATAATTCTGATCACGATGAACTAGCTGCATATGATAAAACTTCTGATGAAATTCCAATTTCAATCGGTTGTAATTCCAAGTCCCAATATCATCGCATAGCCTATACCATGTGAATGCCTTCTCCTTCAAAGATAAAGGGAAGACCTTCTTCTTGACTTCATCCTTAGGCAAACCTGCAAGCTTAAATAATCCACAAACTTCATCCACATAGATTAGATGCATATCACGATGTAATGTTCCATCTCATGCATGAGGATTAGCTAGCAGTTTCTCTATCATACCCGAAGGAATTTCATAATAAACATTTTTAGTAGGTTCAGTAGGTTGAGGGGCAACTCTTTGCTCTTTCGGTCGGGGTGAAGATACCCCGAACAAACCCATCAAAGGATTATTTTCCATAGCAACAAGTAACAGTAAATTTCAGCATACTATATAAATGTTTCCTTACCAAATTCCACCTAACAAAGGCGCTTCACTCCCCAGCAACAGCGCCAGAAAAGAGTCTTGATGACCCACAAGTATAGGGGATCTATCATAGTTCTTTCGATAAGTAAGAGTGTCGAACTGAACAAGGAGTAGAAGGAAATGACAAGCGGTTTTCAGCAAGGTATTCTCTGCAAGCACTGAAATTATCTGTAATAGATAGTTTTGTGATAAGATAATTCATAAAGGGTAACAAGTAACAAGTGTGAAAAAAGTGCAGCAAGGTGGCCCAATCCTTTTTATAGCAAAGTACAAGCCTGGACGAACTCTTATATAAAGCAAAGCGCTCCCGAGGACACATGGGAATTATTGTCAAGCTAGTTTTCATCATGCTCATATGATTCGCGTTCGTTACTTTGATAATTTGATATGTGGGTGGACCGGTGCTTGGGTGTTGTCCTTACTTGGACAAGCCTCCCACTTATGATTAACCCCTCTCGCAAGCATCCACAACTACGAAAGAAGAGTTAAGACAAATCTAACCATAGCATGAAACATATTGATCCAAATCATCCCCTTACGAAGCAATGCATAAACTAGGGTTTAAACTTTTGTCACTCTAGCAACCCATCATCTACTTATTACTTCCCAATGCCTTCCCCTAGGCCCAAATCATGGTGAAGTGTCATGTAGTCGATGTTCGCATAACTCCACTATAGGAAAGACAACATACATCTCATCATAATATCGAATACCAAATTCAAATGATTACTTATAACAAGACTTTTCCCATATCGTCAGGAACAAATGTAACTACTCACAAAGCATATTCATGTTCATAATCACAAGGGTAATAGATATCACTAAGGATCAGAACATATGATCTTCCACCAAATAAACCAACTAGTATCAACTACAAGGAGTAATCAGCACTACTAGCAACCCCCAGGTACCAATCTGAGGTTTAGAGACAAAGATCGGATACAAGAGATGAACTAGGGTTTGAGAGGAGATGGTGTTGGTGAAGTTGTTGATGGATATTGACCCCCTCTTGATGATAGGATCGTTGGTGATGACGATGGCTTCGATTTCCCCCTCCCGGAGGGAAGTTTCCCCGATAGAACAGCTCTGCCGGAGCCCTAGATTGGTTCTGCCCAAGTTTCGCCTCGAGACGGTGGCGCTTCATCCCGAAAGCTCTCTTCTAGTTTTTTTCCAAGTCAAGAGACATCATATAGCAGAAGCGGGGCACCGGAGTCTAGCTAGGGGGCCCACAAGCTAGGGAGGTGCGCCCAGGGAGGTAGGGCGCGCCCCCCACCCTTGTGGCCACCTGGTGGGTCCTTCTGAGATTTTCTTTGCCCAGTAGTTTTTATATATTCCAAAATAATTTTCCGTAAATTTTTAGGAGTTTTGGAGTTTTGCAGAATAGGTCTCTCAGATTTGCACCCTTTTCGGTCCAGAATTCCAACTATCGGCATTCTCCCTCTTCATGTAAACCTTCTAAAATAAGAGAGAAAAGGCATAAGTGTTGTACCATAATGTGTAATAATAGCCCATAATGCAATAAATATCAATATAAAAACATGACGCAAAATGGACTTATCAGTAGCACTTCAGCGTTCATCCTCTCAGCTTGTCCATTGCTCTGGGATGAGCCACAGAGGCAAAGGAACCTTGATTCTGAGGGTTTGGACATATTGCATGAAGGCGCGGCTCATGAATTGGGTGCCGTTATCAGTGATAACTCTGGCGGGTACTCCAAAACAGCACACCAATCCCTTTAGGAACTTGATAGCTGACTGTGTGGTTACCTTCCTCACTGACTCCACTTCCGGCCACTTTGTAAACTTGACGATTACAATGTACAAGAATTTGAAGCCCCGGTAGCATGGGGGAAGGGGCCCAAGATGTCGAGCCCCTAGACCAAAAATGGCCAGGATAAAGGGATCGTCTGAAGAGATTGAGCTGGTTGATGGATGTTCTTGGAGTGGAACTGGCAGGCTTCACAGCTGGTGACTAGCTCAATCACATATTGGAGGGCCATGGGATAGTAGAAACCTTGTCGGAAAGCTTTTCCAACCAAGGCTCTTGATCCAATATGGGAGCCACACACGCCCTTGTGTATCTCTGCTAGTAGTTCCAGCCCTTCTTCCCGGCAAATGCACTTCAATTTCATGTTGTTTGGCTTCCTTCTGTACAGAGTGTCATCAACAAACTGGTACATACTGGACCGTTGAGCTACTCTTTCAGCTTCTTCTTTCTCTTCAGGAAGTTCTCGTGTTTGAAGGTAGTGTACTATGTGTTGCGCCCAAGTTGGAGCCTGAGGCTCAACAATGAGTACTAGCGGCACCTCCCACGTTCATGGGAGTGCTCACCTCGACCGCAAGAACATGTGGCTCAGCGGGAGAGTGCTGCTCACCAACCGAAGTGGAGTGGTTCCCGACAGCCTCTCTACCAGTGGCTTCAGGAAGCCCTGCCGGGAGATACTTGCCGGAGTCCAACTTCCTCCTTTTTCTCGCCATCATTGAAGGGGATACTGAAGGTTGAGTTAGGTGGAGGACAAAAGTCCCTCGTTCCACAGGGAGCTTTTGTACTGCACACTTTGATAAATTATCAGCAATGTTGTTTTCCGCACGCGGCACGTGCTCTGTTTGTAATCCATCAAAGTGCTCTTCCAATTTTCTCACTTCCTCTACATACGCCTCCATCAATGGGCTCTGGTAATCCTTGTTTTCGTGTCTCACCACAAGTTGTGAGTCTCCATGAATGATCAACTTCTTGATTCCCAACTCTACTACGATTTTGAGCCCGACAAGGAGCCCTTCATACTCAATAGTGTTGTTGATGGCCTTCTCCCGGGGAAAGTGCATTTGAACAACGTACTTGAGATGCTCTCTAGTGGGTGCCACAAGGAGAACACCAGCTCTGGTGCCTTGTAATGAGAAAGCACCATCAAAATACATGATCCACTCCTATGGTGCTTCCTTGCTGGGGACAATTGTCTGATATTTCTACATCTGGAGTGGGTGCCCATTATGCAATGAATTTCACCAATGATCTGCTTTGAATGGTTGAGGTACTTCCGTATCTTAGGCCAAAGCTTGACAACTCTAATGCCCGTTCAACTATCCTGCCAGTGGCTTCAGGGTTCCTCAGTATACGCTCCAGTGGGAAATGAGTGACAACCGTAATTTCATGGGGTTGGAAGTAGCGGCGTAGTTTCCTCGAGGCCATGATGAGGCCGAAGATAAACTTTTGCACTCCAGAGTACCTTAACCTAGCCCCCAGCAACAGGGAGAAGACAAAGTACACCGGACGTTGCACCACTTTCTTTCTTGCCGTGGTCTTGGAACTGCTTTCGCTAACTTGCTCCACTTTTTCCTGACCTGTATCTAACCTTGTCGTGATTGGTCCAGTTTCATCTCCGGCGGGGATAATTGTTGCAGATGCTTCCTCATGCACTTCTTGTTGCACCACCAGTGCTGCACTAAGCACTTGGTTCCTTGCCACTGAATATAGCAGCAACGGCTCTTGTGGCTTAGGAGCGACTAAGGTGGGAGCAGAGGAAAGGTACGCTTTTAGGTCTCGTAGTGCTGCTCTTGTTGTTGCCTCTAGATTTGCTACCGCAAAGGGGACTGTATGATTGGTGTGCCCCCTCAACATGGCTAGCAGTCTGGGCTGCTATCGTCGTCCGCGGGTACTGCTATGGCTCTGCCTGCTGAGATTTTTAAGCCTCAGCAAAGCGGATCAAAATCTGGATGGTAGCCCTCCACTCACCCATTTGATCAGCTGTTGGCGGAAACCTCGGCAGGAGTTGGGCCTGCACCATGGCTTCCGAAGCTGTGCTTGGCATAGATGACGAGGCAGATCGTGATGTCGCTCGACTCCTGGTAATACCAGTAGGAGCGTCACCGTGTTCTTACTGTCACGAGCCGGTTGCCAAGGCGGTTGGGCGATGACTAGAGCGCGCTCGGGGATCGGCGACCCCGTTCAGCACTCCGTCTTGCTTGTCTTGCTCTGGGCATGGTGTGTGTCCAGCAACTGCACCTGTAGTAGGGGTTGCTGGAGGACCACGGCCTGCGCCAGAGCGGGCATTGTCGCTGCGGCTGCATCCACTAGCATGGCAGGGCAGTGGGGACTGAATGTTCCCACCACCCATGACTTGTGGGTTATGGCCGTCGGGATGTTGTTGATGTCACCCTCCCCCTACGCTGGTCGTGTCACCTATGGTGCCCTCTTCTCCTAACACCGCTACAGCACCTACAGCGTCAGCAACTGTGTGCGAAGGGGCCTTCAAAGTGGAAGGATGGGCTGTTGCGCCGGGCTTCTTCTTGGGCGCCATGGATGAAGGTGATGATGAGGATTAACGCGATGTTCACAACCTCTTGTTCATGCAAGTGTTTCCCCCTACCCGGCGTGCCAAAGATGTCGTGGTGGAACACGATCACCTATGGGGCCATTAGCCCCTTGTGGTTCGGCAAGGGGGAAGATCACATTGCACAAAGAGCGGAGGCCATGAAACAACACGACGATGATGACACTGGAGATTTTTACCCATGTTTGGACCATAGTGAGGCGTAAAACCATACTCTTGCTTTGGTGGATTTGATGGAGGAACCCAACGAACGTGCAACGCTCAAGCCCAACAAGGTGGCCTCTGGGAGAGCAGCTACGCTCGTACAAGTATGCAAGGGTCCGAATCCTTTGCTAGGTTGCCTTGGACCTCCTTTTATAGCTTAAGGGGGACCACAGTGGCAAAACAGTCTTTATCTAATGATCAGATAGCTATCAGTGCTATCATACCAAACTCTAGCAGTTAGCACAAAGTGCATTAAATGCACTGCTAGGTGTCGTGCTGAGGATGCAGCCCGGCAAGCCTGTCGTGCCGCTTAATTATCTTCTGCTTATCTTCTTGACACGCCTCTGGATAGGTGTCATATGAAGGTAATATGTCTTCTAAATGGCTGCCACGTGCCTAGTGGAAGCCACTTAATGACTTGGGGGCTCGACACTACACTAATAATTGATTTGTGTTGTGGTGCAGTGGAGCAATTTTGTGGTGGTGCCTTGGTTGGGAGATTCGCCCTTGGCAGACTCGGTGATGTCTACTACACAACTTCTTGTTGTAGACTCGTGTTGGGCCTCCAAGCGCATAGGTTTGTAGGATAGTAGCAAATTTCCCTCAAGTGGATGACCTAAGGTTTATCAATCCGTGGGAGGCGTAGGATGAAGATGGTCTCTCTCAAACGACCCTGCAACCAAATAATAAAAAGTCTCTTGTGTCCACAACACACCTAATACAATGGTAAATTGTATAGGTGCACTGGTTCGGCAAAGAGATGGTGATACAAGTGTAATATGGATAGCAGATATTGATTTTTGTAATAGTAACAATAAAAAACAACAAGGTAGCAAGTAACAAAACTGAGCACAAATGGTATTGCAATGCTTGAAAACAAGGCCTAGGATTCGTACTTTCGCTAGTGCAATCTCTCAACAATGCTAATATAATTGGATCATATAACCATTCCTCAAGTGCGATGAAGAATCACTCAAAAGTTCTTATCTAGCGGAGAACATAAGAAGAAATTGTTTGTAGGGTACGAAACCACCTCAAAGCTATGCTTTCCGATCAATATATCCTAGAGTTTGTACTGAAATAACAACAAGCTATTCTTTCTGATCGAGCTAACCAAGAGTTCATACTAAAATAACACCATATAATACACATCAACCAACTCAAATGTCACCTAGATACTCCAATGTCACCGCGAGTTTCCGTGATTTGATTATACAATATGCATCAAACAATTTCAGATTCATAATACTCATCCAACACAACGAACCTCAAAGAGTGCCCCAAGATTTCTACCAAAGAAACAAAGACGAGAATGTGCATCAACCCTATGCATATATTACCCCAATGTCACCTCCAGACTCCACGAGTTGAGTGCCAAAACACATATATAGTGAATCAATATGATACCACATTGTCACCAAGGGTATTCATAGAAATACATACATCAAGTGTTCTCAAATCCATAAAAGTATTCAATCCGATAAAACGAAATCTCAAAGGGAAAAATCAATTCACAACAAGATAGAGAGGGGAAAGCACCATATGATCCAACTATACTAATAAAGCCTGCGATACATCAAGATCGTGACATCTCAAGAACACAAGAGAGAGAGAGAGAGAAATTAAACACATAGCTACTGGTACAAACCCTCAGCCCGAGGGTGGACTACTCCCTGCTCATCATGGTGGCCACTGGGATGATGAAGATGGCCACCGATGATGATTTCCCCCTCCGACAGGGTGCCGAAATGGGGTCTAGATTGGTTTTTCGTGGCTATAGAGACTTGTAGTGGCGAAACTTCTGATCTAGGGTTATTTCTGATGTTTTCTCTATTTATAGGATTTTTTGGCGTCGGTTTCACGCGAATATGGGCCTCGAGGTGGGTACAAGCCACAGTGATAAGCTAGGCCCCTATGGCACGGCCTGGTGGGTTGTGCCCTCCTAGTGGCTCTTCTAGCCCTCCCATGAAGCTTAAGGGGTCTCTTTTGTTCCAAAAAAATCTTCAAAAAGTTTTAGCTCATTTGGAGAACTTTCATTTCTGCACAAAAAACAACACCACGGTTGTTCTGCTGAAAACAACATCAGTATGGGTTAGTTCCATGCAAATCATACCAAAACCATATAAAATTGTTGTAAACATGGCACGAATACTTCATAAATTGTAGACACTTTGGAGACGTATCACCTGACAAGCTTGCCGGGGAAATCTTGGACTTGCCCTTGGGGTGGCCTCGACCCTGCCAGGCTCTCCTACCCAGCAAGGGAGGCCTTCCCAAGGTGGTGATCTTCTGCCTTGTTTGTCTTGGTCTTCTTGATCCGCTATTTGATCTCACAAAGAGCTGCCTCTCTGGCTTGGTCTTGCTTTGCATGTTGGTGTAGCTATTTTATGCCAACACGCCTGTGTATAAGTCTAGGTAATAAACGTAATTGTTTGTTGCACCGACAGGAGCCCCCGGGCCTGGCCCATACGTGATGTCGAGCATCATTGGGGTAGGCCCCAACAACTACACAGGCGGGCACCTGAGCCATGCCATTAAGGGATTCAAGTCTCTCTTGATGTTTCTTCTTTCTTCTTCATTAACCTGTGATTGAGTCAGTTTCCGGTTTTTCCGTGAGTCGTGCGGAACGACATGGGGCAATCCACATCATGGCCCACGGGTCTCCCATGTTCACGGGGAGGTAACTGCCATTTTACTCGTCCCACCACTCCAGCCGTTTCCGCCATGTACAGTGCATGCATTGCGCGGGGTTGGCGGCGGACGCGCAGGGTACGGGAAAGAGTGTCATGGTAGAAAGCTAGGCGCCGTGGATAGGCGCAAGTGGGTGGGCTCGATTCAGCAAGTTGTCAGCAATGCAGAGGAGCTGGAGTGGTGGAGTGGGGCGGTTGCCCTCTGGGTGGTGAGGATCTAGCCCCCGACCATGCCTCCCTATAAAAAATGGGGCATGTATGGTGGGCTCACCCACACACATCTCCTCCTTCTCCTTGTCCTCGCTTCCCTCTTCCACTATGGTGAGGGGAAGAGGTCATGGTCGAACTCTAGCGGTGTCGACGAGGTTCTTTTCTCGGCAACGCCTTCCTCCCCCTACAGAGGATGCAGGGGCGGAGTCTAGCGTGCAAGGTGGTGCCAGAGGACGTGGGCACGGTCACCGTGGTGCCAGGGCCGAGGAGGATGTGGTGGCGCTCTGGTTGCTCCTCCTTCGGTTGCCTTGGCTCCGATGGAGAGCCATGTTGGGGACCAGCCGTTGGAGTTCATCATCAAGCTACGCGGGCCTTTGTGCAGCCGTCTTTGGTTTCCCACCACAAGGGTGATGGAGGTAGAACAGCCGCCAGGATTAAGGCTGCAAAGGAGGGGATGTTATAATGGCAGGATGTGGGCGGACGTAGAGTTCCCTGCACCTCATGTTATGCTTCTCCGGTGTGGTTGGAAAACTTTTGCTCGTGCCCATAGCTTGGCGGCGGGGCACGTTCTCCATTACAAGTTAATGGAGGCCAACCTGCTCTCCATCAAGGTCTTCGGGTGTTCGGGTGCTCGCTTAGGGTGCTACGCGGAGAGCTCGACCGATGACGAAAGCTCCTCCTCGAGCGACAGCGACGAAGACAACGCTGACGTTGATGACGATGGTGCCAAGCTGGAGGATGGCAGGTCAGACTCCAGCTGAACATTGGACTCATCGTCACCATCTTCAAGGCGCCGGCAGCACCACCATCTGCACCTGCATCTTCTTCCCCCGGCAGAGCGATTTGTCAGGGTGTTGGGTGTGGATGTCTCCGCCTCCTCCAGCTGGACTCCGGCAGGCTTCCCCATGGACTCCGGCTTCATCTTCCCTGCCGGTGTCCCTCCTGTCGCGTTCCGCTAGTCCTAGCGGTGGTGACAAGGGCATCACCTAGTTGCTATCTCCGTCCATCACCTTCGTCCGCACCCTCCCAATCTTGTCAGACTGTGTCACGCGGGCCCTAACGGGGTCAGGCTGGGCTTCTTCCCAAGCACTCCTTTTGCCCTATTCACCTCCTGTGGTAATCCCAAGGAGGAGAGGGACAAGAAAGGGATTACGGGGCACTTATATTTTTGTTGGGGAACATTGAGGGAGTCCTGGATTAAGGGGTCCTTGGCCAGCCGGACTATATGCGTATGCCGGACTGTTGGGATATGAAGATACAAGATAGAAGACTTCATCCCGTGTCCGTATGGGACTCTCCTTTGCGTGGAAGGCAAGCTTGCCGATTCGGATATGAAGATTCCTTTCCCTGTAACCGACTCTGTGTAACCCTAGCCCCCTCCGGTGTCTATATAAACCGAAGGGTTTAGTCCACAGGACAATAACAATCATAATCATAGGCTAGCTCCTAGGGTTTAGCCTCTACGATCTCGTGGTAGATCAACTCTTGTAATACTCATATCATCAAGATCAATCAAGCAGGAAGTAGGGTATTACCTCCATCGAGAGGGCCCAAACCTGGGTAAACATTGTGTCCCCGCCTCCTGTTACCATTATCGTTAGACGGACAGTTCGGGACCCCCTACCCGAGATCCGCCGGTTTTGACACCACCATAAGGCTTGATGGCTCCTTCAATCATCTAAAACAATGCCGTCCAGGGTGAAGTTTTCTCCCCGGACAGATCTTCATATTCGGTGGTTTCGCACTGTGGGCCAACTTGCTTGGCCATCTGGAGCAGATGAACCGCTACGCCCCAGGCCATCAGGTCAGGTTTGGAAGCTTGAACTACACCGCCGACATCCACGGGGACTTGATCTTCGACCGATTCGAGCTTATGACAGTTGTGCCCCGCTGCCACGATGAACATGACCTAAATCTGTCATCGGAGGGTGTGCGGGAGATTGTACCTGTAACCGCACTGGCCCTAGATCCAGAGTGAAGCGCGCCATCCAAGGGAGGGAGGCTTAACCCCGCCACGGAAGCCACAGACTCAACGGCACTAAAGCCGAACATAGATCTGACCTCCAACGAGGCATGTGTCATCGTAACCTCGGACTCGTCTCCGGCCATAGGCTCCGACCGCGTGTATTCGCACCCATTGAATTTGACCGGGCGCCGATCTTAGAGTTCATCTCCGCGGACATCTTCCAAAACTCACCCTTGGGCAACGTGTTAAACTTACTAAAATCCCTCTCCTTGTCAGGGGATTCTTGACCGAACTATGTCTGGCTTGAATAGGAAGCGGACAACGAAGAGCTTTGTTGCCCACCCACCACCCACTTGATAGCCACAATCGACAATTTAACCAAAATGCTTGATTTCGACTCTAAAGACATCGACGGTATGGACGACGATGCCGGAAAAGAACAGGAACCACCGCCCACAAGGCGCTGGACAGCCACCTCCTCATACGATATATACATGGTGGATATACCCAAAGAAGACAATGGGGATGACATAAAAGATGCAGTTGATGACAAACTTCCTAAGAAGTAGTCTAAGCACCGACGTCAGCGGCGCCGCTCTAAATCACGCCATGGTAAAAATAGCAATACCGGCACAAGAGAGAATAGCACTTCGGACAATGCCGAAGACAACAAATACCCCGCCAAGCCAAGTTTCGAACAGGCTGGACGGGAAGATGGGCGAGCCAGCCCCGACGAACAGGCCATGAATGACGACTCGGCAGACAACAATTATATGCCCCTCTCCGAGGACGAGGTGAGCCTTGGCGATGAAGAATTTATCGTGCCTGAGGATCCCGTTGAGCAGGAGCATTTCAAGTGCCAGCTTATAGCCACTACAAAAATCCTGAAGAAGAAGCAGCAACAGCTTCAAGCTGATCAAGATCTGCTCACTGATAGATGGGCTGAGGTCCTTGCAGCCGAGGAATGCAGACTCGAACGCCCAACAAAAATTTACCCGAAGCACAAATTGCTACATCAATTCGATGACGAGGCACCGGAGCCGGCACTACCAGCGCATAATGCGGCTGATCGCCCACCACGTGGCCGAGATAAAACAACAGTTCAACAAGAGCACTAGCCGGCACTGCCTCACCGAACAAATACAAACACAACATCTCAGGGATACACACATTACCTGTGGTACGATTTGGAAAACAGAGCAGGACAAACCAGATCGATCTACGGATCGCGGGGGAGCGCCCCAACGTGCAACGACGGCCGCCAAGCCAGATATAACAAGCACAAACCTGTCTAGGCTGAATACCGCAGACCAGCTCCATTTGAGCTACGTCCGAACATAGCCCGGCACGGAGGTGCCGCACACCCCCTCTGCTTCACTGGTGAAGTAATGGAGCATGAATTCCCAGAAGGGTTTAAACCCATAAACATTGAATCATATGATGGAACAACTGATCCTGTTTTGTGGATCGAGGACTTCCTTCTCCATATACATATGGCTCGCAACGATGACCTCCATGCCATCAAGTATCTCCTGCTAAAACTCAAGGGACCAGCTAGGCACTGGTTGAATAGTCTGTCAGAAAACTCTATTGGCAGTTGGGACAACCTGGAAGACGCATTCCTTGACAACTTCCAGGGCACTTATGTCCGACCCCCAGATGCCGATGACTTAAGTCATATAATCCAACAGCCCGGAGAGTCAGCCAGGAAATTCTAGACTCGGTTCTTAACTAAAAAGAACCAAATCATCGACTGTCCGGATGCCGAAGCCCTAGCGGCCTTTAAGCATAACATCCGCGATGAGTGGCTCGCCCGACACCTTGGCCAAGAGAAGCCGGAGTCCATGGCAGCCCTCACGACGCTCATGACTCGCTTTTGTGCGGGCGAGGATAGCTGGCTGGCTCGTAGCAAGAGCACCTCAAGCAAACCTGGCACTTCTGAAGCCAAAGATAGCAACGGCAAGCACCGACGCAACAGACACAAGCATCAAAATAATGGCTATAATGCCGAAGACACGGCCGTCAATGCCGGATTCAGTGGCTCTAAGTCCGGTCAGCGGAAAAAGCCATTTAAAAGAAACAATCCGGGCCCATCCAGTCTGGACCGCATACTCGATCGTCCATGTCAAATCCACGACACCCTCGATAAACCAGCCAATCACACCAACAAAGAATGTTGGGTCTTTAAACAGGCCGGCAAGTTAAATGCTGACAACAAGGAAAAGGGATCGCAATGTGACGACGAGGAGGAACCCCGGCCGTCGAACACAGGGGGACAGAAGAAATTTCCTCCCCAAGTGAAAACGGTGAATATGATATATGCTACCCATATCCCCAAAAGGGAGCGGAAGCACGCACTAAGGGGCATCTACGCGATGGAGCCAGTCACCCCAAAATACAACCCGCGGTCCTCCTGTTCGATCACCTTCGATCTAAAGGACCATCCGACCAGTATCCGTCACGGTGGTTCAGTCGCACTGGTGCTTGACCCTATCATTAACGGATTCCACCTCACACGCGTCCTCATGGACGGTGGTAGCAGCCTGAACCTGCTCTACCAGGATACAGTGCGCAAAATGGGTATTGATCCCTCAAGGATCAAGCCCACCAAAACCACCTTTAAAGGTGTCATACCAGGTTTAGAGGCCTGCTGCATGGGCTCAATGACACTGGAAGTGGTCTTCGGATCCCCGGATAATTTCCAAAGTGAAGAGCTACTTTTCGATATCGTCCCCTTCCACAGTGGTTATCAGGCACTGCTTGGACAAACCGCATTTGCCTGTTTCAATGCGGTGCCACACTATGCCTACCTTAAGCTCAAGATGCTCGGACCCCGTGGCGTTATAACAGTCAATGGAAATACGGAGCGCTCCCTCCGTACTGAGGAGCACACCACGGCCCTTGCAGCAGAAGTACAGAATCGCCTCCTTAGGCAAAACCTCAATTTGGCAATAAAGCCCCCGGACACCGTTAAGCGGGTCTGCGCTACTCTGCAACAGGACCATCCGGCTCGCCCACAGCTCAGCTAGCAATCCGGCCTTCGTCCCAGCCCCAATAAAGCGGCGAAATTCATGCCGGGCGTACACAACTACGCACTTAAAATACCATGGGCATGAACAGAGGCACAGCGAGACTGCGGCCCAGAATGCGGCTCAATCGCTCCTGGATCCGCATACCTTCACTTTTTCTCTTTCTTTCAGGTTTTTTCACTTCTCAAGACCTTTTCTGATAAACCTGCTCATCGAACCCGTAGCGGGACAGATACGCCAAGAAAGCTAGGGGCTCGGACGTACAAGGGAATACCCAGGTGGTCTTTGCTAACGATTGTCATACCTGTTTTAAATACCCGCACGCAGCTCGCTCTTGGTCGTGGCATGTTAAATATCCTTATTTGCTTATTGCACTACTTTGTACAGATACGCCTTGACGTATCAATCAACTTACAATGAAAAATAATCTGCAGCGTTTGCCCATTACTTAAATTTTTCCTTGTGCATCTATTTTGAATTCCACCCGTACATTTTGGTACACCTTAATTTGCCAGGGGCTTCATTGTACCCCATAACACGGCAAGAAAGTCTGAACACTTTAATAGTATAGTTCGGCACCCCGAACTTATAGCATTATATGCATCGGCTCTGAATCATGTCTCTGGTCAATAGTTGGGTTGCCCGGCTCCTGTGCTTGCTACCCTATGTTCCGCTATATCGGCTAGGGTAGTAAAGGGAGAACTACTGCGATTGTTTCTCGGTTCTTCCGGACGAGCGCCTCAGTAGAGAAAGCCAAAAACTGACTGTCATGATGCGGCGAGAGTTGGTCAGATGTTCGAGAGGTTTTCAAATCGCTACAGATTTTTTCCACTTTATGCGAGGAATCGGTTTTTGTCCGATTAGGCGTGTATAGCGCCCCAACTTCGGCCTTCCGAATACCAGGGGCTACGCCAAAAATGTAAAATTGTAGAACTCCTATGGCAAAGTGAGGGTGATAAAGCTGTATAGTCCGATTGCCTTGTTCGTCGCGCTAAACACCTCCTTAAAGGACCAAAAATTTGGATAAAGATTGTTTATATTTATCCCGAACACCCCTGTACTAGCTAAGTGGGGGCAGAAGCCGACGACTGGCCAACTCTCAGATTTCATAAACGGTCGCATAGGAGGTAAAATTTTGAATAACAAGCATTACATTACATAAAGACCTTGTTCCATAGTACAAGACGGGATAAAATAATGCTTTCATGGGAAAATGATATCCTTGGCACATTGCTCCGCCACAAGGCGGGATCCCTCCATGACACTATTATAGTACTTCTCGGGCTTGCGATGCTCCTTGCCCTCGGGCGGACCCTTGGTCATCAACTTTGTGGCATCCATCTTCGCCCAGTGCATCTTGGCGCGGGCGAAAGCCATCCGCGCACCTTCAATGAAGACCGACCGCTTGATAGCATCAAGCCGAGGGCAGGCACTGACCAGCCGCTTCACGAGTCCGAAGTAGCTACTAGGCATGGGCTCGGCAGGCCATAGGCGGACTATCAGGTCCTTCATGGCCAGTTCAGCTGCCTTGTGGAGCTCGACCAATTGCTTTAGCTGGTCGCTAAGGGGCGACGGATGTTCTGATCCAAGGTATTGAGACCAGAACAACTTCTCCGTTGAGCTCCCTTCTTCGGCTCGAAAGAACTCTGCAGCATCTGATATGCTGTGCGGCAGATCCGCAAATGCTCCTAGAAAAATGCAAATTCGGGTAAGTAAAAGGAACGCTTGCTTCACACACTTGCTTTTACATATTAAAAGCCTTACCTGCCTAGATATCCTGGGCCACCTGGATTTCCCGGAGGGCGCTCTGGGCTTTGGCTCGGACATCTTGCACGCTCTGGAGGGCCTTGGCAAGTTCGGACTCTTGAGTCTTTGAATTACGCTCCAAGGACTCGCACTTTTTTACGGTGTCCTGGAGCTCTTGCTGGACCTCATTGACCCGGTCCTCCTGCTTCCCGCACACGACGTGTTCCGTAGCCACTTTGTCCTCGGCCTCGGCCAATGCCTTCTTGAGGGCCGCTACCTTGGTCGCGGCCCCTAATAAAGTGCATGACACTTCAGTCAGTACAAACTTTTCATCCCTCCCAAATATAAAGCACCAGTTAGTGCATACCTTGGCTGTCCTCCAGTTGCTTCTTCACGAGGCCGAGTTCTTCCTCGGCCTGCTCCAGATTTTGCGTAAAGCCAGAGACTTCCACAGTATGAGCGGCAGCGGCCAGCAGCGACGCCTGCTTATTCACACAGACATTTTATATTAGACTCCTGCGAAAATCATTTTGAACATCTGTTTGGTTCTTCTTTTCGAACATCGAATAGAGCATCAGGGGCTACTGTCTACAAGGTGATATTCTTTTACAACTATATTACTTACCTCAAAGCCTGTTAGAAGGCTAACGCAGGTTTCGGTCACTCCGCGACTTTCTCAATGACCGTACTCATAAGAGTACGATGTTCTTCCAAAATGGAAGTGCCTTGCAGCGCTTCCAGCAATCTGTCTAGTGCCTCTGGATGGACAGAGGTCGCCGCGGAGGCGGCTTGCCCCTGATAACCCACAAGTGTAGGGCATCAATTGTAGCCTCTTTCAATAAGTAAGAGTGTCAAACCCAACGAGGAGCTAAAGGTAGAACAAATATTCCCTCAAGTTCTATCGACCACCGATACAACTCTACGGACGCTTAACGTTCGCTTTACCTAGAACAAGTATGAAACTAGAAGTACTTTGTAGGTGTTGTTGGATAGGTTTGCAAGATAATAAAGAGCACGTAAATAAAAAGTAGGGTCTGTTGAGATGAAGACACAACTAAGTTAGTTTTAGTAGAGAGCTTTTTTTCAAGAGAAAGTTATTTGTCCCTAGGCAATGGATAGCTAGACCGGTAATCACTATTGCAATTTTATTTGAGGGAGAGGCATAAGCTAACATACTTTCTCTTCTTGCATCATATGCACTTATGATTGGAACTCTAGCAAGCAGCCGCAACTACTAAAGATCATTAAGGTAAAACCCAACCATAGCATTAAAGCATCAAGTCCCCTTTATCCCATACGCCACAACCCCCTTACTCGGGTTTATGCTTCTGTCACTCCAGCAACCCACTATAAGAGAATCATTAACATATTGCAACACCCTACCACGGGAATCCCTCACGCTTGCATGACACGGAGGGCACAATAGGACAGCACCAATAATAAAACATGCAACTCAAACCAATCACGACCATCAATTAACCCAGAGGACAAAACGTATCTACTCAAACATCATAGGATATCCATACATCATTGGGAAATAATATATAGCATTGAGCACCATGTTTAAGTAGAGATTACAGCGGGTAAAAGAGGGGTTAAACCGCTGCATAGAGGAGGGAAGAGTTGGTGATGAAGGCAGTGAAGTTGTTGGTGTAGATCGCGCTGATGATGATGGCCCCAGGCGGCGTTCCGGCACCTCCTGAAGCAAGGGGGGGAGAGCCCCCCTTCTTCTTCTTCTTCCTTGACCTCTTCCCTAGATGGGAGAAGGATTTCCCCTCTGGTCCTTTCCTCCCATGGCGTGTGAGGGGCGAGAGCCCCTCCGAGATTGGACATGTCTCTCTGTCTCTCTTTGTTTCTGTGGTCCCAGATTCTGCCCTTTCACCGTTTCTTATATATCCGGAGATCCGTAAATCCGATTGGGTTGAAACCTTCGCCCAGGTTATTCTCTGAAAATTAGCTTTCTTGTGGAAAAGGAAGAGCGTCAACAGCCTTACAGGGTGCCCACGAGTGTCAGGGGCGCGCCTGCCTCCCTGGGGCGTGCCCCCTGCCTCGTGGCCCCCCCGGGCACCGTCTCGCATTTATTCTTCCTCCCAAATCTCACAAATATTCCAAAAATGTTCTCCGTCCATTTTTATCCCGTTTGGACTCCGTTTGATATGGGGTTTCTGCGAAACATAAAACATGCAACAAACAGGAACTGGCACTGGGCACTGGATCAATATGTTAGTCCCAAAAATAGTATAAAAATTTACCAAAATTATATGAAAGTTGAATAATATTGGCATGGAACAATGAAAAATTATGGATACGACGGAGACGTATCAGCATCCCCAGCTTAATTCCTGCTCATCCTCGAGTAGGTAAATGATAAAAAAAGATAATTTTCGATATGGAATGCTACCTAGCATAATCTTGATCATATATGTAATCATGGCATGAATATTAAGACACGAGTGATTCAAAGCAATAGTATATCATTTGACATAAGAACAATAATACTTTGAGCGTACTAATAAAGCAATCATTTCTTTTCAAAACAACATGGCCAAAGAAAGTTATACCTACAAAATCATATAGTCTGGCTATGATCCATCTTCATCACACAAAATATTCAAATCATGCACAACCCCGATGACAAGCCAAGCAATTGTTTCATACTTTTAACATTCTCAAACCTTTTTAACTTTCACGCAATACATGAGCGTGAGCCATGGATATAGCACTATAAGAGGAATAGAGTATGATGGTGGAGGTTGTGTGGAGAAGACACACAGGGAGAAAATCTCACATCAACACGGCTAATCAACGGGCTATGGAGATGCACATCAATTGATGTCAATGCGAGGAGTAGGGATTGCCATGCAACAGATGCACTAAGAGCTATAAGTGTATGAAAGCTCAAACTGGAAACTAAGTGGGTGTGCGTCCAACTTACTTGCTCATGAAGACCTCGGGCATTTGAGGAAGCCCATCATCGGAATATACAAGCCAAGTTCTATAATGAAAAATCCCACTAGTATATGAAAGTGATGACTCAAGAGACTCTCTACATGAAGAACATGGTGCTACTCTGAAGCACAAGTGTGGTAAAACGATAGTAACATTGCCCCATTTTTCTTTCCTTTTTTTTCTTTTTTTGGGCAGGCTTCTTTGGCCCCTTTTTTTAATTTAGGCTTCTTTGGACTCTCTTTTTTATATATTTATTTGTTATTTTTATGGGGCAATGCTCTATAATGATGATCATCACACTTTTATTTACTTACAACTCAATATTACAACTCGATACTAGAACAAAGATATGACTCTATATGAATGCCTCCGGCGGTGTATCGGGATGTGAAATGATCTAGCGTAGCAATGACATCAAAAAATGGACAAGCCATGAAAACATCATGCTAGCTATCTTATGATCATGCAAAGTAATATGACAATGAATGCTCAAGTCATGTATATGATGATGATGGAAGTTGCATGGAAATATATCTCGGAATGGCTATGGAAATGCCATGATAGGTAGGTATGATAGCTGTTTTGAGGAAGATATAAGGAGGCTTATGTGTGATAGAGCATATCATATCACAGGATTTGGATGCACTAGTGAAGTGTGCACCAACTCTTGAGGTGAGAAAGGGCAATGCATGGTACCGAATAGGCTAGCAATGATGGAAGGGTGAGAGTGCGTATAATCCATGGACTCAACATTAGTCATATAGACTCACATACTTATTGCAAAAATCTATTAGTCATCAAAACAAAGTACTATGCACATGCTCCTAGGGGGTAGATTGGTAGGAAAAGACCATCGCTCGTCCTTAGCCGCCACTCATAAGGAAGACAATCAATAAATACATCATGCTCCAACTTCGTTACATAATGGTTCACCATACGTGCATGATACAAGAATCACAAACATCAACAGAACTATTTCTACAATCCACAACTACCCACTCGCATGACTCTAATATCACCATCTTTATATCGCAAAACTATTGCAAGGAATCAAACATATCATATTCAGCGATCTACACGTTTATGTAGGATTTTATGACTACCCATGTGAGTGACCAATTCCTGTCATCTCTCTAAATAGATATAAGTGAAGCAAGAGAGTTTAATTATTTCTACAAAAGATATGCCCATGCTCTAACAAATGTATGTGAAGGAAAAGAGCATTCTACAAATGGTGATTTTCTAAGTGAAGAGAAACACGCAATCCAAACTTCAAATGATATAAGTGAAGCACATGAAGCATTCTATAAAGCTATACTCAAAAGATTTAAGTGAAGTGCAATGAGCATTCTATAAATCAACCAAGGACTATCTCATACCATCATGGTGCATAAAAGAAAATTGAAAACTAAATGCAAAAGACGCTCCAAGACTTGCACATATCGCATGAACGAAACGAATCCGAAAACATACCGATACTTGTTGAAGAAAGAGGGGATGCCTTCCGGGGCATCCCCAAGCTTAGACGCTTGAGTCTCCTTGAATATTTACTTGGGGATCCTTGGGCATCCCCAAGCTTGAGCTCTTGCCTCTTGTCCTTTTCCTCATATCGAGACCTCCTCGATCAAACACTTCATCCACACAAAACTTCAACAGAAAACTCGGTAAGATCCGTTAGTATAATAAAGTAAATCGCTACTCTAGGAACTATTGCAAACCAATTCATATTTTGTTTTTGCATTTTGTCTACTGTAATATAAATTTTCCATGGCTTAATCCACTGATATAAATTGATAGGTTCATCAAAACAAGCAAACTATGCATCAAAAACAGAATCTGTCAAAAACAGAACAGTGTGTAGCAATCTGAACATTCAACCTACTTCCGTACCATGAAAATTCTATAAAAAATAGGAAAAATATAAAGTTTTTACAGAAAGACATTGCAAAAGGAGTCAGAACCATTTGACGGTCCACTAAAAAATGTAAAATCGCGCACTACAGCCAAAGTTTTTGTCCTGCACCGTACAAACCAACAAGCATTGTAAACATCGTAAAGGCAAACCTTGGCACGTTATTTTTATAATACAATGGAATTGTACAAGGGGATAATTATTTTTGATGAAATTTTTCTGTAATTAAGATTCACAAAGTTTCTGTGAGCATGAACAAAGTTCAAGGAGCTCTCCCACTTCAACAATGCATGTCTCTCTCACTTTCACTTTCCTTTTTGAAAAGGTTTTGGGTTCCCCTCTTTATTTTTTTGTTTTTAGACTATATAAAAGCACTCAACAGAAATAAATCACTCTATAAAACTTTCAGGTTGTCTTCCTGGCATCCCTTTCTTTAAGCCATTAAGCTAGGCATATGGTGCTCAAGTAATTGATTCACCCGGATCCCAAGGTATACAAAAGCCAATTTTAATTAACAATGATTTGTAATTTAGTAGTGAGCACAAAGTAACATATATCATGCAACAACAAAGTCTAACTCTCTTCCTATGCATCGGCATGTCATAAAAGAACAATTCATGCACACATAGCAAAGGCCAATGCATAGTATAAACAATTTCTTGCAATTTCATCATATTGGGAACATAGAGAGGTGGAGATATAGTTCCTCTCTCATAATAATTGCAAGTAGAAGCAGCAAGCACATGCATATTATATCTATCAAAATCATCATGTGCAATGGTAAAATGCAACCCATCAACATAATCCTTAATAAGAGCAAACTTCTCTGATATAGTGTAGTTTGGAGAATTCAAAAAGATAATAGGACTATCATGTGTGGGTGCAATAGCAACAATTTCATGTTTAACATAAGGAACTATAGCAAATTCATCTCCATAAGCATAATTCATATTGGCATCTTGGCCACAAGCATAGCAAGCATCATCAAAAAGGGATATTTCAAGAGAATCAACGGGATCATAACAATCATCATAGCAATCATCCTTCGGTAAGCACGAAGGGGAATTAAACAATGTATGAGTTGAAGAGTTACTCTCATTAGAAGGTGGGCATGGGTAGCTAATCCGCTCTTCCTCCTTTTGTTCTTCGCTCTCCTCATCATATTTTTCATCTAATGAGCTCACAATTTCATCAATTTCTTCTTCCATAGACTCCTGCAAAATATTAGTCTCTTCTTGGACAATGGAGACTTCCTCAATAAATGCATCAATATCGGCATTATATTCATAATTCTCATAACAATATTTAAGTATAGCAAAATTTTCAGGTCTATCAATAGCATCATCAAGATTTTCACACGTTTTAAACAAAAATTTAATCTCATAAACACCCATAAAAGCAACGGATTCTTCTATTTGTTCCACATCATAGTAATCATATATACCTTTAGCATAAGAAGCCAAGGTTTCATTATCATTAAATTTGCACGAAAAGGAAAGGTGTGGAGCCTTCATCCTAGAGCAACAAGTATAATCATATCTCAAGCATAGTTCCCAAGCATACCAATGCAACAGATGAATTTGATCCCATAATAGTTTCCCTTTTTGTCTCAAGCGATAATCCCTAAAGTATTCACGTTGATCCAACATGTCTCCCATAACATAATTGAATGGGGTTTTCTCAGGATTATCAAAGTAGTACATAATATTTTTCACATAACCAACATCGAGGGTTTTAGGAGGTTCCACACCTCGATGAGTAGCAAGTAAACCTGATTTTTGTTGGTATTTCGTGTTCCATATCCATAACTAAAGATAGAGAACAACTTAGAACAGCAAATAAAAATTACTTAGTGATAAAGCAAACAAGCACACACGAGAATATTCACCCCACGCTATGAATCCCCGGCAATGGCGCCAGAAAAAGGTCTTGATAACCCACAAGTGCAGGGGATCAATTGTAGCCTCTTTCGATAAGCAAGAGTGTCGAACCCAACGAGGAGCTTAAGGCAGAACAAATATTCCCTGAAGTTCTATCGACCACCGATACAACTCTATGCACACTTAACGTTCGCTTTACCTAGAACAAGAATGAAACTAGAAGTACTTTGTAGGTGTTGTTGGATAGGTTTGCAAGATAATAAAGAGCAGGTAAATAAAAAGTAGGGGATGTTTAGATGAAGACACAACTAAGTTAGTTTTAGTAGAGAGCTTTTTGTCATGAGAAAGTTATTTGTCCCTAGGCAATCGATAGCTAGACCGGTAATCACTATTGCAATTTTATTTGAGGGAGAGGCATAAGCTAACATACTTTATCTTCTTGGATCATATGCACTTATGATTGGAACTCTCGCAAGCAGCCGCAACTACTAAAGATCATTAAGGTAAAACCCAACCATTGCATTAAAGCATCAAGTCCCCTTTATCCCATACGCCACAACCCCCTTACTCGGGTTTATGCTTTTGTCACTCAAGCAACCCACTATAAGTGAATCATGAACATATTGCAACACCCTACAGCGTGAATCCCTCACGCTTGCGCGACATGGAGGGCACAACAGGATAGCACCAATAATAAAACATGCAACTCAAACCAATCACGAATATCAATTAACCCATAGGACAAAACAGATCTACTCAAACATCATAGGATAGCCATACATCATTGGGAAATAATATATAGCGCTGAGCACCATGCTTAAGGAGAGATTACAGCGGGTAAAAGAGGGGTTACATCACTGCGTAGAGGAGGGAAGAGTTGGTGATGAAGGCGGTGAAGTTGTTGGTGTAGATCGCGGTGATGATGATGGCCCCTGGCGGTGTTCCGGCGCCACCGGAAGGAAGGGGGAGAGAGCCCCTCTTCTTCTTATTCTTCCTTGACATCCTTCCTAGATGGGAGAAGGGTTTCCCCTCTGGTCCTTGTCTCCCATGGCGTGGGAGGGGCGAGAGCCCCTCCAAGATTGGATTTGTCTCTCTGTCTCTCTTTGTTTTTGCGCTCCCAGATTCTGCCCTTTCACCGTTTCTTATATATCCAAAGATCCGTAACTCCGATTGGGTTGAAACCTTCGCCCAGGTTTTTCTCCGAAAATTCGCTTTCTTCCAGCCAAAGAAGAGCGTCAACCGCCTTACGCGGTGCCCACGAGGGTCAGGGGCGTGCATGCCCCCCTAGGGCATGCCCCCCTGCCTTGTGGCCCCCTCGAGCACCGTCTCGCGTTGATTCTTCCTCCCAAATCTCACAAATATTCCAAAAATATTCTCCATCCGTTTTTATCCCGTTTGATATGGGGTTTCTGCGGAACATAAAACATGCAACAAATAGGAACTAGCACTGAGCACTGGATCAATATGTTAGTCCCAAAAATAGTATAAAAAGTTGCCAAAAGTATATGAAAGTCGAATAATATTGGCATGGAACAATCAAAAATTATAGATATGAAGGAGACGTAGAAGCCCCCCTCGTTCGAGAGAGGCCGCCTGCCCGAACCCGGAGCCACTTGGGTCCCCGGAGTTGTATCCGGCTGAGGGCCGAACTGGACTCGGCCCTCATCATCGGGGTCTATAGGGGTCTTTTCCCCCATGTGCTCGGCAACCGGACTTCTTTCCTCCGGCATCACCGGAACAGCCTCCCCTTGGCCCGGTATCTTTCGGGACAACACCTCGGTGTTGTCCGTGGCCTTATGATAGGTGGCCATTGGAAGGGACTCGCTATTCATCGCCAACAGATCAAATGACCCCTTCGAAGAGGAGGAGAGCTCGATGTTGGATTACGCCAGACTGCAGATGCATGGTCTAACACATTAAAAACGATAAAGTGAAAAAACCAGAAATATTACCACGTCCGGATACTTACGATTTGGTCAGGGGCTTGACCCTGGGCCCCCACTCCTCACTGCTGTCAGTGGCTACGGCGGAGTAGTCCGGAAGGGAGATTTTTTCCCTTCTTGGGCGGCTCGGCCTCCCCGTGTGTGGAGGCCTTCCTCTTCTTTTTTCCACAATGGGGAGTGAAGGGGCCTCCTCCTCCTCCTCATCGTCTTCGGCGAAGGATGGCGTCTCGGCGTCTTTGGACATCCCGTCCGAGACACCCTTGCGGCGAAGACCCCCTCTGGTCCCCTTGGTTGCCTTCTTGGCTTTCTTCTCCGGCACCTCATAAGGCGCCAGAAACAGCATCTTCGTCAGAAGAGGCGTTTTTGGATCTTCGGGCAGCGGAGCCGGACATTCGATCTGCTCCACTATCGTTACCCAAGCCTGAAAGACTGGCACGGAGGCTTAGGTTCCTCCCGTAGATATGCCAGCAAAAGATATACCTTGCTAACAAAAAAACTTACCAGATTAGCCCAGCGTTCTATGCTGAGCCCGCGATCTTCGGACGTGGGCGGTAGTACCTCGCCGACCTTGAAAAGCACCTTCTAGATGTCTTCGTGTGTCGTATCAAAGAGCTCCAGCAGCGCCTGGTGCTTGGCCGGGTCGAACTCCCACATGTTACATGTCCGGATCTAGCACAGAAGAATCCGGCGGAAGAGCATGACCTGGACCATGTTGACAAGCTTTATATTCTTATCAATCATGTTCTGGACACATGTCTGGAGCCCGGTCACTTCTTCCGTTGAGCCCTAGGTTAAACCCTTCTCTTGCCAAGAGGTGAGCCGCATGGGGACTCCGGATCGGAATTCAGGGGTCACCGCCCAGTTGGCGCCGCGTGGCTCGGTGATGTAGAACCACCCCGATTGCCACCCCTTTATGGTCTCCACAAATGAGCCTTCGGGCCAGGTGACATTGGGCATTTTGCCCACCATAGCGCCTCCGCACTCCGCTTGTTCGCCGCTCACCACCTTTGGCTTCACATTGAATGTCTTCAGCCATAGGTCCGAAGTGAGGTGGGATGCGGAGGAAGGCCTCACACACGACAATGAATGCCGAAATGTTGAGGATGGAGTTAGGGGCCAAGTCGTGGAAGTCCAGCCTGTAGTAGAACATCAGTCCACGGACGAACGGGTGGAGGGGGAACCCCAGCCCGCGGACGAAGTGGGAGAGAAATACCACCCTTTCTTTGGGCTCCGGGGTGGGGATGATCTGCCCCTTGGCCGGAAGCCGATGAGCGATGTCTTTGGACAAGTACCCAGCCTCCCGAAGCTTCTTGATGTCCTCCTTCTTGATGGAGGAGGACATCCACTTGTCTCCAGCTTTGGATCCGGACATGATTGGAGTGCTTTTTGGGCGGATGAGATGGGTGCTTGGGCGTTGGATCTCGAGGATGAATGAGCAGAGGAAGAAGAGGGCGTGGGTGAAAGAGGGGAATCCTTATCCCTTTATAAAGGCAGTAAAAATCGTGCGCCTCCCTGTTCGCCCAAAAACTCGCTTATTTCCCAGGCGCCGTGTTGATGGCACGGTTGGGTTGCCCATGCCCGCATAGATAAGAATCCCGTGATAAGGGGACACGATCTCCGCTTCGACAAGACATGCCAATGAAACCGCACCTCGAAATATGGAGGGGCAGGATAAAAATGGTTCGAATAAAAGATCGGGCCGTGGCGTGATGTCATGCTATGAGTTGTCAGCAGATTGGACTCGTGGGATATTGTACTCTCTACCGTGGTATGTGGGATTTGTTTTGCAGAGCCGGACACGATTCTTGTGTTGAAGATCTACTTTGGAGTATTCGGAGAAGGAACCCGCCTTGCAATGCCGAAGATAATCTGCGCGCCGGACTCATCGTCATTGAAGCCTGGTTCCGGGGCTACTAAGGGAGTCATGGATTAAGGGGTCGTCGAACAACCGAACTATATGTGTATGTCAGACTGTTGGGCTATGAAGATACAAGATAGAAGACTCCGTCCGTGTCCGGATGGGACTCTCCTTTGCGTGGAAGGCAAGCTTGGCAATTCAGATATGAAGATTCCTTTCCCTGTAACCGACTCTATGTAACCCTAGCCCCCTCCGGTGTCTATATAAACCAGAGCGTTTAGTCCATAGGATAACAACAATCATAATCATTGGCTAGCTCCTACTGTTTAGCCTCTACGATCTCGTGGTAGATCAACTCTTGTAATACTCATATCATCAAGATCAATCAAGCAGGAAGTAGGGTATTACCTCCATCGAGAGGGCCTGAACTTGGGTAAACATTGTGTCATCCGCCTCCTGTTACCATTAGCCTTAGACGCAAAGTTCGGGACCCCCTACCCGAGATCCGTCGGTTCTGACACCGACAAACGTAGCATGCAATTTCAAAAAAAAATCCTATGCTCATGCAAGATCTATCCAGGAGATGCATAGCAATGAGAGGGGAGAGTGTGTCCACGTACCCTTGTAGACCGAAAGTGGAAGCATTTGTTAATGCGATTGATGTAGTCGAACTTCTTCTCGTTCCGATCAAGCACCGAACGTACGACACCTCCGAGTTCTACACACGTTCAGCTTGATGACGTCCCTCGAACTCTTGATCCATCAAAGTGTCAAGGGAGAGTTGCGTCAGCACAACGACATCGTGACGGTGATGGTTAAGTTATCCATGCAAGGCTTCGCCTAACCACTACGTGAATATGACCGGAGGCGTAAACAGTGGAGGGGGGTGCCGCACATGGCTAGGAATCAATATTATGTGTTCTAGGTGCCCCTCCCCACGTATATAAAGGAGGGAGGGGAGGGAGTCAGCCCTAGGCGTGCCCCAAGTAGAAGGAGTCCTTGCTACGTCTTGAGCTTGCGTTGGTTTTCCTTGAAGAGGAAAGGGTGATGCAGCAATAGTAGTGTAAGTATTTCCCTCAGTTTTTGAGAACCAAGGTATCAATCCAGTAGGAGGCTCCTCAAAAGTCCCATGCACCTACACAAACAAACAAAGAACTCGCAACCAACGCAATAAAGGGGTTGTCAATCCCTTCACGGCCACTTGCGAAAGTGAGATCTAATAGATATAGTATGATAAGAAAAATATATTTTTGGTATTTTATAATATAGATGCAAAAAGTAAAGATGCAAATAAAAGTAGATTGGATGCAAATATGATAAGAGATAGACCCGGGGGCCATAGGTTTCACTAGTGGCTTCTCTCAAGATAGCATAAGTATTACGGTGGGTGAACAAATTACTGTCGAGCAACTGATAGAAAAGCGAATAATTATGAGATTAT
This sequence comes from Triticum aestivum, assembly GCF_018294505.1. Lineage (NCBI taxonomy): Eukaryota > Viridiplantae > Streptophyta > Magnoliopsida > Poales > Poaceae > Triticum > Triticum aestivum. The sequence continues at coordinate 98,213,492 of NC_057813.1, read as the reverse complement.
CTAGGCATGATCATGTATATAGGCATCACGTCCATGACAAGTAGACCGACTCCTGTCTGCATCTACTACTATTACTCCACACATCGACCGACTCCTGCCTGCATCTAGAGTATTAAGTTCACACAGAACAGAGTAATGCATTAAGCAAGATGACATGATGTAGAGGGATAAACTCATGCAATATGATATAAACCCCATCTTTTTATCCTCGATGGCAACAATACAATACATGCCTTGCAACCCTTTCTGTCACTGGGTAAGGACACTACAAGATTGAACCCAAAGCTAAGCACTTCTCCCATGGCAAGAAAGATCAATCTAGTAGGCCAAACCAAACTGATAATTCGAAGAGACTTGCAAAGATAACTCAATCATACATAAAAATATTCAGAGGAGATTCAAATATTTCTCATAGATAAACTTGATCATAAACCCACAATTCATCGGATCTCGACAAACACACCACAAAAAGAGATTACATCGAATAGATCTCCACAAGAGAGGGGGAGAACATTGTATTGAGATCCAAAAAGAGTGAAGAAGACATATAGCTAATAACTATGGACCCGAAGGTCTGTGGTAAACTACTCACAACTCATCAGAAGGGCTATGGTGTTGATGTAGAAGCCCTCCATGGTGGATTCCCCCTCCGGCAGAATGCCGGTGACGACTCCAGGATGGGATCTCTTGGATAAAGAAGGTTACGGCGGTGGAAATTGTGTTTTGGGTGCTCCCTGGATGTTTTCGGGGTATGTAGGCTTATATAGGAGGAAGAAGTACATCGGTGGCCGCCCAAGGGGCCCACGAGACAGGGGGCGCGCCCTATAGGGGGGGCTACCCTCTCGTGGCCGCCTCGGCTGCTTTTTGACTTGCACTCCAAGTCCCCTGGATCACGTTCGTTCCAAAAATCACGCTTCCGAAGGTTTCATTCCGTTTGGACTCCGGTTGATATTCCTTTTCTTCGAAATACTGAAATAGGCAAAAAAATAGCAATACGGGCTGGGCCTCCGGTTAGTAGGTTAGTCCCAAAAATGATATAAATGTGTAAAATAAAGCCCATAAACATCCAAAAGGGGTAATATAATAGCATGGAACAATCAAAAACTATAGATACGTTGGAGACGTATCTAGCATCCCCAAGCTTATTTCCTGCTCGTCCTCGAGTAGGTAAATGATAAAAACAGAATTTTTGATGTGGAATGCTACCTAGCATAATTCTCAATGTAATTTTCTTTAATTGTGGCATGAATGTTCAGATCCAAATGATTCAAAATAAAAGTTCATATTGATAAAAGAAATAGTAATACATCAAGCATACTAATCAAAGCAATCACGTCTTCTCAAAATAACATGGCAAAAGAAAGTTCATCCATACAAAATCATATAGTTAGGCTATGCTTCATTTCCATCACACAAAGTTGTTCCCAACTTCTATACCCCCGATGACAAGCCAAGCAATTGTTTCATACCTAAATAATCTCAAACTTTTTCAACCTTCACGCAATACATCGATGACACGCCATGGATATATCATTATTGGTGGAATAGAATATGATGATGGGGATTGTGTGGAGAAGATAAAAAAGGAAAAAGTCTCACATCAACGAGGATAATCAATGGGCTATGGAGATGCCCATCAATTGATGTCAACATGAGGAGTAGGGATTGCCATGCAACGGATGCACTAGAGCTATAAATGAATGCTCAGGAAAAGGAAACTAGTGGGTGTGCATCCAACTTGCTTGCTCACAAAGACCTAGGGCATTTGAGGAAGCCCGTCGTAGGAATATACAAGCCAAGTTCTATAATGAAAAATTCCCACTAGTATGAAAAAGACAACCTATGAGACTCACTATATGAAAAACATGGTGCTACTTTGAAGCACAATATATGAGACTCACTACATGAAGAACAAGGTGCTACTTTGAAGCACAAGTGTGGAAAAAGAGATAGTAACATTGCCCTTTTTATTTATTTTCTTTTTTTTCTTTTCTTTTTTTTCTTTTCTTTTTATTGGGCCTTTCTTTTTTTTTCTTTTGCCCTTTCTTCTTTTTTTTCTTTTTTCCTTTTTGGGCAATGCTCTAATAATGATGATCATCACACTTTCACTTATTACAACATATGAATTACAACTCGAAACTAGTACAAGATATGACTCTATATGAATGCCTCCGGCGGTGTACCGGGATGGTGCAATGAATCGAGAGTGACATGTATGAAAAATAATGCATGGTGGCTTTGCCACAAATACGATGTCAACTACATGATCATGCAATGGCAATATGACAAAAGTAAATTATGTCATGATGATGGTAAACAGAACGGTGGAAAGTTGCATGGCAATATATCTCGGAATGGCTATGGAAATGCCATAATAGGTAGGTATGGTGGCTGTTTTGAGGAAGATATAAGGAGGTTTATGTGTGATACAACGTATCATATCACGGGGTTTGGATGCACCGGCGAAGTTTGCACCAACTCTCAAGGTGAGAAAGGGCAATGCACCGTACGGAAGAGGCTAGCAATGGTGGAAAGGTAAAAGTGCGTATAATCCATGGACTCAACATTAGTCAAAAGAACTCATATACTTATTGCAAAAATTTATAAGTCATCAAAAATAAAGCACTACGCGCACGCTCCTAGGGGGATAGATTGGTAGGAAAAGACCATCGCTTGTCCCCGACCGGCACTCATAAGGATGCACAAGCCAGGTACACTTCATGTTTCAAATTTGTTACACAACTTTAACCATACATGCATGCTACGGGATTTGCTAACTTCAACACAAGCATTATTTAAATTCATAATCACCCAACTAGCATGACTTTAATATCACTACCTCCATATGTCAAAACAATTATCAAGCATCAAATTGATCATAGCATCCAATTCTTTTTCTATGATAGTTTTTATTATACCCAACTTGGATGCTCATCATTATAGGACCAACTTTATAATCATAGAAGATACCATGCTGTTCTAAAAGACTCTCAAAATAATATAAGTGAAGCATGAGAGACTAATAATTTCTATAAAATCAAGCCACCGCCGTGCTCTAAAAGATATAAGTGAAGCACTAGAGCAAGAACTATCAAGCTCAAAAGATATAAGTGAAGCACATAGAGTATTCTAACAAAATTCTAATCAAATAGGCTTCTGCCAAAAGGTGTGTACAGCAAGGATGATTGTGGTAAACTAAAAAGCAAAGACTAATATAATACACGACGCTCCAAGCAAAACACATATCATGTGGCGAATAAAAATATAGCTCCAAGTAAAGTTACCAATGAACGAAGATGAAAGAGGGAATGCCTTCCCAGGGCATCCCCAAGCTTAGGATTTTGGCTATCCTTGAATATCTTGGGGTGCCATGGGCATCCCCAAGCTTAGGCTCTTGCCACTCCTTATTCCATAGTCCATAAAAGCTTTACCCAAACTTGAAAACTTCACAACACAAAACTCAACAGGAAATCTTATAAGCTCCGTTAGTGAAAGAAAACAAAACCACCACATAAGGTACTGGAATGAACTCATTCTTTATTTATTTTGGTGTTAAACCTAATGTATTCCAACTTCTCTATGGTTTATAAACTATTTTACTAGCCATAGATGCATAAAAATAAGCAAACAACACACGAAAAACAGAATCTGTCAAAAACAGAATAGTCTGTAGCAATCTGTAACTAACGCAAACTTCTTGAACTCTAAAAATCCTACCAAAATAGGAAGTACTTGACAATTTGTTTATTGATCAGAAGCAAAAATAATCACTGCAAAAGCACGTTTGTGTGATTTATTGAAGTTTTTCTCATGAGCGCAAAGTTTCTGTTTTTCAGCAGAATCAAATCAATTATCAGCATAGTTTATCCTATAGGTTCTACTTGGCACAAACACTAATTAAATGATAAAAACACATCTAAACAGAAAGTAGATGCAAAATTTATTACTAAACAGGAACAAAAACAAGAAACACAAAGAAAATCGGGTTGCCTCCCAACGAGCACTATCGTTTAACGCCCCTAGCTAGGCATAAAAGCGAAGATAGATCTAAGTAGTGCCATCTTTGGCACTTGATTCATAAGTAGCTCGGATGATAGATTCATAAGGTAATTTGACTTTCTTACTTGGAAAGTGCTCCATGCCTTTATTTAATGGAAATTGGAATCTAATATTCCCTTCCTTCATATCAATAATCGCACCAATTGTTCTAAGGAAAGGTCTAACAAGAATAATAGGGCAAGAAAGATTGCAATCTATATCAAGAACGATAAAATCTACGGGCACCAAGTTTATATTTGCAACAATGAGAACATCATTGATCCTTCCCATTGGCTTTTTAATGGTGGAATCCGCAAGGTGCAAATTTAAAGAGCAATCATTAAGATCATGGAAACCTAGAATATCACATAAAGTTTTCGGAATCGTGGAAACACTAGCACCCAAATCACACAAAGCAAAACACTCATGATCTTTAATTCTAATCTTTATAGTAGGTTCCCACTCATCATTAAGTTTTCTAGGTATAGAAACTTCCAAATTAAGTTTTTCATCATAAGATTACAACAGGGCATCAACAATATGTTTGGTAAAAGCTTTATTTTGACTATAAGCATGTGGAGAATTAACAACGGATTGCAACAACGAAATACAACCTTCTAAAGAACAATTATCATAATCAAATTCCTTGATATCCGAGATAGTGGGTTCAATACTATTTAAAGTCATGACCTATTCAATCCCACTTTTACCAAATTTAGCATCAAGATCTAAAAACTCTGAATTTTTGGGACGCCTTCTAGGTAAAGTTGACTCATCTTCACTCCCATAATTATCAAGATTCATATTACAAAACAAAGATCTAATAGGAGACACATCAATAACTTTAAGATCTTCATCATTATTTTCATGTAACTTTTCTAATTTGGCAGCCATCTTATTGACTAAGGTGGCTTGCTTATCAGAAATTTTGGCTATGCACTGTTGGGGAACGTAGTAATTTCAAAAAATTTCCTACGCACACGCAAGATCATGGTGATGCATAGCAACGAGATGGGAGAGTGTTGTCCACGTACCCTCATAGACCATAAGCGGAAGCGTTATGACAACGCGGTTGATGTAGTCATACGTCTTCACGATTCGACCGATCCAAGCACCGAACATACGGCACCTCCATGTTCAGCACACGTTCAGCTCGATGACGTTCCCCGGGCTCCAATCCAGCAAAGCGTCGGGGATGAGTTCGGTCAGCACGACGGCATGGTGTCGATGATGATGTTTTACCGGCGCAGGGCTTCGCCTAAACTCCGCGACGATATGACCGAGGTGGAATATGGTGGAGGGGGGCACCACACACGGCTAAGGAACGATCCGTAGATCAACTTGTGTGTCTATGGGGTGCCCCCTTCCCCCGTATATAAAGGGGGGGGGGAGGAGGGTGCCTAGAGGTGCCCCCTACCCCCGTATATAAAGGAGCCAGGGGGAGGGGGTCGGCCGGCCAGGAGGGGCGCGCCAGGAGGAGTCCTCCTCCCATCGAGAGTAGGACTCCCCCCTTCCTTGTTGGAGTAGGATAGAAGGAAAGAGGGGGAGAGGGGGAAGGAAAAGGGGGCTGCACCCCTTGTCCAATTCGGACCAGAGGGGGGCTCTGCACCTCCTTCCTTTCGGCCTCTCTCCTCTATTCCCGTATGGCCCAATAAGGCCCATATACTCCCCGGCGAATTCCCGTAACTCTCCGGTACTCCGAAAAATACCCGAATCACTCGGAACCTTTCCGAAGTCCGAATATAGTCGTCCAATATATCGATCTTTATGTCTCGACCATTTCGAGACTCCTCGTCATGTCCCCGATGTCATCCGGGACTCCGAACTCCTTCGGTACATCAAAACTCATAAACTCATAATATAACTGTCATCGAAACCTTAAGCGTGCGGACCCTACGGGTTCGAGAACAATGTAGACATGACCTAGAACTATTCTCGGTCAATAACCAATAGCGGAACCTGGGTGCTCATATTGGCTCACACATATTCTACGAAGATCTTTATCAGTCAAACCGGATAACAACATACGTTGTTCCCTTTGTCATCGGCATGTTACTTGCCCGAGATTCGATCGTCGGTATCTCAATACCTAGTTCAATCTCGTTACCGGCAAGTCTCTTTACTCGTTACATAATGCATCATTCCATAACTAACTCATTAGCTACATTGCTTGCAAGGCTTATAGGGATGTGCATTACCGAGAGGGCCCAGAGATACCTCTCCGACAATCGGAGTGACAAAACCTAATCTCGAAATACGCCAACCCAACATGTACCTTTGGAGACACCTGTAGTACTCCTTTATAATCACCCAGTTACGTTGTGACGTTTGGTAGCACCCAAAGTGTTCCTCCGGTAAACAGGAGTTGCATAATCTCATAGTCACAGGAACATGTATAAGTCATGAAGAAAGCAGTAGCAACATACTAAACGGTCGTGTGCTAAGCTAACGGAATGGGTCAAGTCAATCACATCATTCTCCTAATGATGTGATCCCGTTAATCAAATGACAACTCTTTTTTTCCATGGCTAGGAAACTTAACCATCTTTGATTCACGAACTAGTCAAGTAGATGCATACTAGTGACACTATGTTTGTCTATGTATTCACACATGTATTATGTTTCCGGTTAATACAATTCTAGCATGAATAATAAACATTTATCATGAAATAAGGAAATAAATAATAACTTTATTATTGCCTCTAGGGCATATTTCCTTTCATGCACTTCTAGGGAAAAGCCTATACACAGAATCTTACCAGCAGCGCGCTTTAAAATCAGGCCATGCTGCTACTTAGTAGTAGCGCTCGCTTTAAAACATCGCTGCTGGTACAAGTTTATCAGTAGCGCCCACGCACCAGGACGCGCTACTGCTAAAATTCCCACGACGCCACCGCGAGGCCAATTATAGCAGCAGCGCGTTGGAACAAAGGGCGCTACTGCTACAGATCGTAGCAGCAGCGCTTTTACGCAATAATCGCTACTACTAAGGTTACTACAAAAATTTAGTCCCACCTTGCTCCATGAAGAGAGTTTGTACCACCTTAAATATGTTACTTCTACAACTTTCACAAGCACTTGGTCTTCATTGAACTCTATGTGTAGGATCTGTGGCCGCAATAGTAATCCTCGCCTGTTCCTAAACCAACCATCGAGGATTCCTATTGACAAATCAGATTGTACACAAAAAGACAATTGATGATCAGTGTATTTTTTATGTCTATGTCTAACATAGCAGTAGCGCGTTCTCGTCCAAAGGCGCTACTGATAGGTCGTTTAGTAGTAGTGCATTTGGCTATAGCGCGCTACTGCTAAGCCATTCCATCTCCCCCCTCCTCACCTATCCGATCCAGATCACACTCACACAAACACTCGATCTCCCCCTTGTCGCCCCTCCTCCGATCTGCGCTGCCGTCACCTCATCCTCCTCGCTGGACTCGGTACCGGCCTCCTCCTCCGTCCTCCCTCCAGTCGCCGCTGGCCGACCCCTCCTCGCTCCACCTTCCTCCTCCATTCTCCCTCCACTCGCCGCCGACCAACCCCTCCTCGCTCCGCCTTCCTCCTCCATTCTCCCTCCACTCGCCGCCGGCCAACCCCTCCTCGCTCCGCCTTCCTCCTCCGTCCTACTCTCTTCTCCCTCCTCCCGGCTACATTTTGATTTACTAGGCTAGTTCATATGCAACATTCTGATTTAGTTTATATGATTTAGTTGATTTAGTCAGCTAGGTGATTTAGTTGATTTAGAACATTTTGATTTAGTTAATTTAGTAGGCTGGTTGATTTAGTTGATTTAGTAGGCTAGTTGATTTAGTTGATTTAGTAGGCTAGTTGATTTAGTTGATTTAGTAGGCTAGTTGATTTAGTTGATTTAGTAGGCTAGTTGATTTAGTTGATTTAGAACATTTGATTTAGTTGATTTAGTATGCTAGTTGATTTAGTTGATTTAGGATGCTTTGCTCATATTGCTTTAGGAAAATATCACATGCTACTGTTTTTCTTTCCTGTGAAGTGAATAATTAATCCTTTGCTCATATTTCTTTAGGAAAATGGCGCCACCACCACCACCACTATGTCGACTGTGCAAGTCAAGGTGCGCCAGCAGCCTTGCAACTGGCAAGCTGTTTGGCATCTACTTCCAGCCGAGTTTTCGTCATGCGGCGGTAAGAAATTAGATGAAATGTAACAACTATTTTATTTTTAGTGTTGGCATTACTGCATTGTTTCATTTTTCTTTTCTTACACAAACCGTCCCATGCAATGTGAGGTTGACATTCAACAAGCTGACAGGAGACACTGTGACATTTGAGGCTCCTGGGGGCCATACACTATGGAGGTCGAGAAAGGACGCAATATGTCGCAGATTGGAGGAGATGGATGGGCCCGTTTCCTCGCCCGCATGCGTCTTACTGGTGGTGAGTTGATCAGCTTCTCCTTCAGAGCAGAAAGACCCAAGCTGGCTGTCATTTATCTCAACCTGGTGGAAGATGATGAAGATGACGAAGATGATGAAGATGACGAAGATGATGCAGATGAAGAAGATGATGAAGATAATGAGGACCCACTCGATGAAGATGATGAGAACCCACTTCATGAAGCCATCGTAGCTCAAAGAATGAGGCTGAGCGAGGAGGAGGTGTGCAACCTATGGGACATAATTCCACCACGTGCTGACTTTGTCGGGGTGCCATTCGTGACCCGCCTGACAAGTACCATGGTCGATCGACATGATATGGTATGTTATACTTACAAATGCAAATTATCCGATGATATGCTTAGTGTAGAGTCCAATGATATGTTGTGTGGAATCTAGTCGTTGATATGCTTTAGTGTAGAGTCTGATCACATGCTTATTAGTGTAGAATCCAAGGAACTATTAATAGTGTAGATAATCCATATATACTTATTAGTAGAATTCATGATTAATTAGTACAAATGCATAGTACTGTGTCTTTTGATAGTGTAGAAATCTAGACTTAATAGAAATATATTTGCAAGAGTATGTGTGAGGCTATTTATTAATTGATATGTTTTTCTTATTCAGAAATTGCCAAAGAACCTATCTGTGAGTTGTGGTATCGAGCCTGATGAAGAAGGCTCAGCTGGACTACGCCTTACCGCAAGGGGCTCCGTCACCACCTGTACTTACCGCATGGACACAGACGGTCGCACACACTTAAACTCGGTTGGGTGGAAGAGATTCCTCGTTGGCAAGAATCTTCGTGTTGGACAGGCCATCCTAATTACTATCAGGAACACCCACCGCCCAGGCTTGAGGATGATGATCGTCGTCGATATCATCTAGAACTACATATGTGTGTGTGGCTATATCATCTAGAACTACATATGATGATCGTCGTCGATATCATGTAGAACTACATATGATGATCGTCGTCGATATCATCTAGAACTAAATATGATGATCGTCGTCGATGTCACCTTGTACTGCTTGAGGATGCATGTTGAGTATATATGAAATTGTTATCTAGTACTCCCTCGGTTCCAAATTACTCGTCGTGGTTTTAGTTCCAATTTGAACTAAAACCACGACAAGTAATTTGGAACCGAGGGAGTACTACCTAGTACCTATAATGCTTTATGAAATTGATATCTAGTAGTACCTAGTATCTGGAAATTGCAGTTTATTGAAGCCGGAGTGGGGAAATGGTGAAAGATATAACAGTAGCGCGGGCTCAGGAAATCGCTACAGCTAACTAATAGCAGCGCGTTCGGAAAATGCGCTGCTGATATAGTCAATAGTAGTAGCGCGGGCGCAGACAGCGCTACTACTAATAGTTAGCTGTAGCGCCTTATTGGTAGCGTGGGTGCCCGCGCTGCTGATAGCCTCAAAACCCGCGCTACTACTAGGGTTTTCCCTAGTAGTGATGGCATTTTCAGGCCGGGTAATTTGAGAGTTCACACCATAAAATTCTTTATTCATATCATCAAGCTCCTTATTCATAAAACTCAAAAACCCTTTTTGTTCTTTAAGCTCTTTTCTGAAGAAATTATTATGCTCAAATTGCAGATTCATAAAGCTTCTAATATTTGATTCAATCTCATACATACTTCTAAGAAGGAGGTCGGTACTCTTAGGCAAAGCCATAAGGACAAATAGGCACACAAGCAAACAGAAAAAGGCAAGCGAAAAAGAGAGGAGAAGATTGGGAAAGAGAGGGCAAATAAAACGGCAAGGGTGAAGCGGGGGAGAGGAAAACGAGAGGCAAATGACAAATAATGTAAATGCGAGGGAGATGAGTTTGTGATGGGTACTTGGTATGTCTTAACTTGAGCGAAGACCTCCCCGACAACGGCGCTAGAAATCCTTCTTGCTACGTCTTGAGCTTGCGTTGGTTTTCCTTGAAGAGGAAAGGGTGATGCAGCAATAGTAGCATAAGTATTTCCCTTAGTTTTTGAGAACCAATGTATCAATCTAGTAAGAGGCTCCTCAAAAGTCCCACACACCTACACAAACAAACAAAGAACTCGCAACCAACGCAATAAAGGGGTTGTCAATCCCTTCACGACCACTTGCGAAAGTGAGATCTAATAGAGATAGTATGATAAGATAAATATATTTTTGGTATTTTATAATATAGATGCTAAAAGTAAAGATGCAAATAAAAGTAGATTGGAAGCAAATATGATAAGAGATAGACCCGGGGACCGTAGGTTTCACTAGTGGCTTCTCTCAAGATAGCATAAGTATTATGGTGGGTGAACAAATTACTGTCGAGCAATTCATAGAAAAGCGAATAATTATGAGATTATCTAGGCATGATCATGTATATAGGCATCACGTCCGTGACAAGTAGACCGACTCCTGCCTGCATCTACTACTATTACTCCACACATCGACCGACTCCTGCCTGCATCTAGATTATTAAGTTCACAAAGAACAGAGTAACGCATTAAGCAAAATGACATGATGTAGAGGGATAAACTAATGCAATATGATATAAACCCCATCTTTTTATCCTCGATGGCAACAATATAATACGTGCCTTGCAACCCTTTCTGTCACTGGGTAAGGACACCGCAAGATTGAACCCAAAGCTAATCACTTCTCCCATGGCAAGAAAGATCAATCTAGTAGGCCAAACCAAACTGGTAATTCAAAGAGACTTGCAAAGATAACTCAATCATACATAAAAGAATTCAGAGGACATTCAAATATTTGTCATAGATAAACTTGATCATAAACCCACAATTCACTGGATCTCGACAAACACACCGCAAAAAGAGATTACATCGAATAGATTTCCACAAGAGAGGGGCAGATCATTGTATTGAGATCCAAAAAGAGAGAAGAAGCCATCTAGCTAATAACTATGGACCCAAAGGTCTGTGGTAAACTACTCACAACTCATGGGAAGGGCTATGGTGTTGATGTAGAAGCCCTCCGTGGTGGATTCCCCCTCCGACAGAACACCAGCGACGGCTCCAAGATGGGATCTCTTGGATACAGAAGGTTACGGTGGTGGAAATTGTGTTTCGGGTGCTCCCTGGATGTTTTCGGGGTATGTAGGCTTATATAGGAGGAAGAAGTACGTCGGTGGCCGCCTGAGGGGCCCACGAGACAGGGGGGCACGCCCTACCCTCTCGTGGCCGCCTCGGCTGCTTCTTGACTTGCACTCCAAGTCCCCTGGATCACGTTCGTTCCAAAAATCACGCTTCTGAAGGTTTCATTCTGTTTGGACTCCGTTTGATATTCCTTTTATTCGAAATACTAAAATAGGAAAAAACAGCAATACGGGCTGGGCCTCCGGTTAGTAGGTTAATCCCAAAAATGATATAAACGTGTAAAATAAAGCCCATAAACATCCAAAAGGGGTAATATAATAGCATGGAACAATCAAAAATTATAGATACGTTGGAGACGTATCAGTCCTACTTGGGCTCCTAGTAGGATTTGGCCTCCCCCCTTTCCTTTTATCGGAAGAGGGAGAAGGGCAGAGAAGGGGATAAGGAAAGAGGGGGGCGCCGCCCCCTCCTCCTAATCATATTTGGCCTCCTTACATGGGGGGCTCCACCCCTTTTTGGGCTGGTGTGCTCCCTCCTAAGGCCCATATCTCCCATATCTTCCCTCGGGGGGTTCCGGTAACCCCCCCCCCCCCCCGGTACTCTGATATGTACCCGGTACATTACGACATCCAAATACTATCATCCAATATATCAATCTTTACCTCTAGACCATTTTGAGACTCCTCGCCATGTCCATGATCTCATCCGGGACTCCGAACAACATTCGGTCACCAAATCACATAACTCATATAATACAAATCGTCATCGAACGTTAAGCGTGCGGACCCTACGGGTTCGAGAAGTATGTAGACATGACCGAGACACCTCCCCGGTCTATAACCAATAGCAGAACCTGGAGGCTCATATTGGCTCCCACATATTCTACGAAGATCTTTATCGGTCACCATTATGACAATATACATTATTCCCTTTGTCCTCGGAATGTTACTTGGCCGAGATTCCATCGTCGGTATCTTCATACCTAGTCCAGTATCGTTCCCGACAAGTCTCCTTACTTGTTCCTAAATGTATCATCCTGCAACTAACTCATTAGTCACCTTGCTTGCAAGGCTTCTAATGATGTGCATTACCGAGAGGGCCCAGAGATACCTCTCCGATACTCGGAGTGACAAATCCTAATCTCGATGTATGCCAACAAAACAAACACCTTTGGAGATACCTGTAGAGAATCTTTATAATCACCCAATTAGGTTGTGACATTTGATAGCACACAAGGCATTCCTCCGGTATCCGGGAGTTGCATAATCTCATAGTCGGAGGAATATGTATTTGATATGAAGAAAGCAGTAGCAATAAAACTAAATGAGCATTATGCTAAGCTAACGGATTGGTCTTGTCCATCACATCATTATTCTAATGATGTAATCCTGTTCATCAAATGACAACACATTTCTATGGCTGGGAAACTTAACCATCTTTGATCAACGAGCTAGTCAAGTAGAGGCATAGTAGGGCATAGTGTTTTGTCTATGTATTCACACATGTATCAAGTTTCCGGTTAATACAATTCTAGCATGAATAATAAACATTTATCATGAATAAGGAAATATAAAATAACAACTTTATTATTGCCTCTAGGGCATATTTCCTTCATTCTCCCACTTGCACTAGAGTCAATAATCGGGTTCACATCGCCATGTGATTTAACACCAAAGTTCACATCTTAATGTGATTAATACCCATAGTTCACATCACCATGTGATCAACACTCAAAGGTTTTACTAGAGTCAATAATCTAGTTCACACCGTCATGTGATTAATACCCAAAAGAGCACTAAGGTGTGAACTTGTTTTGCTTGTGAGAGAGTTTTAGTCAACGGGTCTGTCACATCTAGATCCTTATGTACTTTGCAAATTTCTACGTCTAGAATGCTCTGCATGGTGCTACTCTAGCTAATTTGTCCCACTTTTAATATGTATCCAGACTGAGACTCAAAGTCATCTAGATTAGTGTTAAAGCTTGCATCATCGTAACCCCTTATGACAAACCCTTTATCACCTCCATAACCGAGAAACATTTCCTTAGTCCTCTAAGAGTAATTTTTACCGCTGTCTAGTGATCTACTCCTGGATCACTATTGTACCCCCTTGCCAAACTCATTGGCAAGGCACACAACAGGTCTGGTACACAGCATGTCATACTTTATAGAACTTATGACTGAGGCATAGGGAATGACTTTCATTCTCTCTCTATCTTCTGTCATGGTCGGGCTTTGAGTCTTACTCAAGTTCACACCTTGCAATACAGACAAGAACCCTTTCTTTGACTAATTCATTTTTGAACATCTTCAAAACTTTGCAAATGTATGTGCTTTGTGAAAGTCCTATTAAGCGTCTCGATCTATCCCTATAGATCTTGATGCCCAATATGTAAGTAGCTATATCGAGGTTTTTCATTGAAAAATTCTTATTCAAGTATCCTTTTATGCTATCCAGAAATTCTATATCATTTCCAATCATCAATATGTCATCCACATATAATATCAGAAATTCCACAAAGCTCCCACATATAATACATGCTTTACTATAAGTCTGTATAAAACCATATGATTTGATCACTTCATCAAAGCGTATATTCCAACTCCAAGATGATTGCACCAATCCATAGATGGATCGCTGGAGCTTGCACACTTTGTTAGCACCTTTAGGATCGACAAAACCTTTTGGTTGCATCATATACAACTCCTCTTAGAGATATCCATTTAAGAAATGTAGTTTTGACATCCATTTTCCAGATTTCATAAAATGCGGCAATTGCTAATATGATTCGGACAAACTTAAGCATCGCTATGGTTGAGAAAGTCTCATCGTAGTCAACCCCTTGAACTTGTCGAAAACCTTTTTGCGACAAGTCGAGCTTCGTAGACAGTAACATTACCATCAGCATCAGTCTTCTTCTTGAAAATCCATTTATTCTGTATGGATTGTCAATCATCAGGAAAATCCACCAAAGTCCACACTTTGTTCTCATACTTGGATCCTACCTCATATTTCATGGCCTCAAGCTATTTATTGGAATCTGGGCTCATCATAGCTTCTTCATAGTTCGTAGGTTCGTCATGGTCAAGTAACATGACTTCCAGAATAGGATTACCGTACAACTTTGGTGTTGATCGTGTTTTGGTTGACCTACAAGGTTCGGTAGTAACTTGATCTGAAGTTTCATGATCTTCATCATTAGCTTCCTCTCTAGTTGGTGTAGGCATCACGGGCACGGATTTCTCCGATGACTTACTTTCCAAATTGAGAGAAGGTATAATTACCTCATCAAGTTCTACTTTCCTCCCACTCACTTCTTTCGATAGAAACTCCTTCTCGAAAGGTTCCATTCTTGGCAACAAACATCTTGCCATTCCATATGTGGTAGAAGGTGTACCCAATTGTTTATTTAGGGTATCCTATGAAGATGCACTTTTCCGTTTTTGGTTTGAGCTTATTAGGCTGAAGCCTTTTGACATAAGCATCGCATCCCCAAACTTTAAGAAACGACAACTTAGGTTTATTGCCAAACCATAGTTCATACGGTGTCGTCTCAACGGATTTTGACGGTGCCCTATTTACTGTGAATGCAGCTGTCTCTAATGCATAACCCCAAAACGATAGTGGTAAATCGATAAGAGACATCATAGATCGCACCATATCTAATAAAGTACGGTTATGATGTTCCTACACACCATTATGTTGTGGTGTTCCAATTGGCGTGAGTTGTGAAACTATTCCACATTGCTCTAAATGAAGGCCAAACTCATAACTCAAATATTCACCTCCACAATCAAATCGTAGAAACTTTATTTTCTTGTTATGATGATTCTCTACTTCACTCTAAAATTCTTTGAACTTTTCAAATGTTTCAGACTTGTGTTTCATTAAGTATATATATACCCATATCTGCTCAAATCATCTATGAAGGTCAGAAAATAATGATACCCGCCACGAGCCTCAACACTCATCGAACCGCATACATCGGTATGTATTATTTCCAATAAGTCATTAGCTCGTTCCATTATTCCAGAGAACGGAGTTTTAGTCATCTTGCCCATGAGGCATGGTTTGCAAGTATCAAATCATTCATAATCAAGTGATTCCAAAAGTCCATCTGCATGGAGTTTCTTCACGCGCTTCACACCAATATGACCTAAACGGCAGTGCCGCAAGTATGTTGCACTATCATTATCAACTTTGCATCTTTTGGCATCAATATTATAAATATGTGTATCACTACGATCAAGATTCAATAAACCATTAACATTGGGTGTATGACCATAGTAGGTTTTATTCATGTAAACAGAATAACAATTATTCTCTGTTTAAATGAATAACCGTATTGCAATAAACATGATCCTATCTATTTCATGCTTAACGCAACACCAAATAACACTTATTTAGGTTTAACATTAATCCCAAAAGTATAGGGAGTATGCGATGATGATCATATCAATTTGGAACCACTTGCAACACACATTGTCACTTCACCCTCAACTAGTCTCCATTTATTCTGCAACTCCTATTTCGAGTTACTAATCTTAGAAACCGAACATGTATCAAATAGCCAGGGGCTACTACGAGCACTAGTAAGGTACACATCAATAACATGTATGTCAAATATACCTTTGTTCACTTTGCCATCCTTCTTACCTGCCAAATATTTGGGGTATCTCCGCTTCTACTGACCATTTACTTTGTAGTAGAATCACTGAGTTTCAGGCTTAGGTCCAGCTTTGGACTTCTTTACGGGAGTGACAACTTGCTTGCCATTCTTCTTGAAGTTCCCTTTCTTTCCCTTTTCCCTTTTCTTGAAAAGTAGTGGTCTTGCTAATCATCAACACCTGATGCTCTTTCTTGATTTCTACCTTCGTCGATTTCAGCATCATGAAGAACTCAGGAATTGTTTTCGTCATCCCTTGCATATTATAGTACATCATGCAGTTCCAGTAACTTGGTGATAGTGACTAGAGAACTCTGTCAATCACTATATTATCTGGAAGATCAACTCCCACTTGATTCAAGCGATTGTGGTACTCAGACATTCTGAGCACATTCTCACTGATTGAGCCATTCTCCTCCATCTTGTAGGCGAAGTATTTGTCATAGGTCTCATACCTCTCGACACAAGCATGACCGTGAAATACCAATTTCAGCTATTGGAACATCTCATATGCTCTGTGGCCTTCAAAACATTTTTGAAGTCCTAGTTCTAAGCCATAAATCAGGGTGCACTAAACTATCAAGTAGTCATCATATCAAGCTTTGCCAAACGTTCATAACATCTGCATTTGCTCCTGCAATAGGTTTGTCACCTAGCGGCACATCAAGGACATAATTCTTCTACGTAGCAATGAGGATAATCCTCATATCATGGACCCAGTCCGCATCATTGCTATTATCATCTTTCAACTTAGTTTTCTCTAGGAACATATCAAAAAACATAGGGGAGCTACAACATAAGCTATAGATCTACAACATAATTTGCAAATACTATCAGGACTAAGTTCATGATAAATTAAAGTTCAATTAATCATATTACTTAAGAACTCCCACTTAGATAGACATGCCTCAAGTCATCCAAATAATACGTGATCCAAATCAACTAAACCATGTACGATCATCACGTGCGATGGAGGAGTCATCAATGGTGAACATCTCTATGTTGATCATAGCTAGTATACGATTCACATTCGACCTTTTGGTCTCCAGTGTTCTAAGGCCATGTCTGTACATGCTAGGCTTGTCAAGTTTAACCCAAGTATTCCCCATGTGCAAAACTGGCTTGCACCCATTGTATGTGAACGTAGAGCCTATTGTCGGTTCAATATCCGGCGTATGTCGTAGTAGGGGTCCTAAGCTAGGCGTCTTGGAGCGATGGTAACATGGACATGGGGTTTTACCCAGCTTCGGGCTCTCTTGATGAGATAATACCCTACATGTTGCTTTTCATTGTATTCATATGGGTGTAGTACAAAGTACATGTGTCTACCACGAGATTGTAGTAAGGAATATGAGATTGTCTATTGACTAGCCTGGCCTCGGTTTATATAAGATACCGGAGGCATAGGGTTTAGGAGAGTCCTTATCTTGGGCACCAAGTCTTGTGGAGTCTTCCTTGTATGCGGTAGGGGTTGTCCGAACTAGCCCATGAGTATACAGCCATGGGGGTCGTCGGCCCAATCCAACTGATCGGGAAACGACGTGGTGAGTACCCCCTAGTCCAGGACACTGTCAGTAGCCCCCCTGAACCGGTCTTCAAGTTGGGGACGCTCCTTGATTCCTCTGAACTGTTCCTCATCTTCGGTCGTCGGTCTTGAAAACTAGTTCAACAAATCTTCTCGTCTTTAATCTTGAGGATCACCGAGGTGACTCCAAAGAGTTTACACGTCGGGTATCCGAGGAGCCCCTTTAAGTTTCTGGCCTTTATCAATGCCTTGTTATTTTTATGCCATACCTCGGGTTTGAAGTTGTTCCCGAGCGGCAACGTCCTCTTGTGTCCGAGCTCCAACGCCGGACTGCATTTGAGGTATCTTTAGCAGTCGAGCACCAACGCCGGACCGCTTCTGAGCTCCAACGTTGGAATGTATCTGAACTCCACCGCTGGACTATGTCCAAGCTCCAACGCTAGACTATGTCCAAGCTCTAACGCCAGACTGTATCTGAGCTCCAACACCAGACTGTATCTGAGATGGTGCACCACCTCGGCCTTGGGCTGATTTTTATAGATTTAATTCTGAATTATGCAATGTAATCTATGCCAAGATGTATAGCCAGTAGCCCTCAAGGTGCATGTTGGCCTAATATCCGGGATGCACCTGAAGGAAAAAATCAAACCGTTGACCCTAGTAGCCCCTGAGACTCAGGTCGATTCATAAAATCAGCCTAAGGATCAATTCCCAGCTCGACAGCATACTTAGGAATAGAAACGCGGTGTGCAAAGTCCTCGAGACTCAGGTTGGGTGTGGCCGACCAACCTGAGGATAATAATCTCCTCAAAAATTATATTGCGCTTTAAATTTTCTGCATTGGATTGTCAATGCAGTAGCCCCCGAGACACTGGTCGGGTGGCAACACCAGATCAGGGGATCGATGTGCCCTTTTAATATTTGTAAATAATAAGCCAGAAGCCTAGTAGCCCCCGAGCCTTAATGCGGGCACGGGTGGCCGAATTAAGGATCGATATCCATAGTAAAATCACAAATTATGTGTAATGACTCTATATATCCAAGTAATTTACATCATTAGTGCTCGGATCTACATTGTACAAAACTTTGTTGACCGACCATCGGCTTCAACCTCCTCGACAAGCAGACGAGGAGTGTTTGTCCTACTGTATAAAGCCTTTATGAGGGCAAAGATTTACGGCAAACAAGGCAATCTAGCCATACAGTTTTATAAACAAAGGTACACAGAGAGACATGTTATATTATTGTTTAACATAAGAAACATCGTCTAAAGAAAATAGTCCCGCTATCGGTTCCTTTTTTTTGGTTGTCATGCTAAGCATGATCATGAAACCTCAGCTCCGATCAATGTGGGAGGAAAATACTGAGGATTTAGTTTGGGGAAAGCTTCCAAACTCTATGGTCTACATGAACCCAAATTTTCACTTCCGTTGCGACCGTTTATAATTTGAAAGTGGCACATTATCGGCTTCTACCCCCGTTGTAGATGCTATGCAGGGTGTTTCCAAAATAACAAAACAACCCTTAGCCGATGTCTCGGTGCCTGAAGGCGGTTGTGTTGGCGGAAACGAGGCAATCAGATATGCGGGTTTTATAACTTTCACTTAGTCATAGGAGCTTAAAGTTGGGAGGCCAGCAATTAACCCCCCGCTTAGTATTCGGTGACAGTCGAGGTCAAGCCGTAAACACTTCGGCCAATGTTATGAATGGCCCGTCATTTAATGCAGTCATCGGATCGCTGACCAGTTTACGCTTATTGTGACAGTTAGTTTTCGGCTTGCTCCACTTCGGTGCTTAACCATCCGAGCTGGAAGCACAATCGCAGTGGTTCTCCCTTTGCACACTTAGCTCAACAAAGCGGAACCTAGGAGGCAAGCACATGAGCCGGGCAACCCAACTGTTGACCGAAGACACAATTTGAAACTGATGCATATATAGCAATATCCGAGAATTTTTGCCGAAACTCTAAAGATGTCCGGCGTTACACTGCGAGATTTATGCGGAAAACACACAAATAGTTGAAAAATGACAAAATCTTGGAAAACCAAAAAACGCCAGTAAAAACATGATGTCCGAACAAGATCAAGTGTTCGGTGCCAATCCGAAAATTCAAAAAAAAAAAATTGTGCTTCTGTCGACCAAGAAGAAAACACATTTACAACTCATACATAAATTTTAAGATCCCCCAAGTGACTTGGGCAAAAAGATTTTATGTATAATGATTGTATGTACCGAAGTACTTATATCATATCTATGTTCACCCGAACTTTATATGTGTCTTAACCGACCGTCGGCTTCTCCCTCTTCGGTCAAGGACCGAAAAGTGTTATGTACTCCCCTTGTCGAGAATATCGACGGTGTTTCCGATAACCAGGCAATCATGCCGCGGTGATGGAGCAGGTCTGTAAGTGCATCTAGTGCCACCCCTAGTTGGTTTTGGAGTAGTGACGACAAAGTTGGTTGAGGGACTAATGCATTTGTGAGAATTGCAGGATAACGCAGGTAGTGTCCCTCATTGATTCGGTTTACCTACCGGAGATGACCCCTAAAAATGTATGAAGACATTGAAGGCAATGGTGGTATGTGAAGACATTCACGTTGAAGACTATGACATGAGAAGACATTGAGTGAAGACTATGGAGCGCGAAGACTGAGTTGTTTCGTTGTTCCCTTTTCTTCTTTGTTGAGTCATAGGAACCACCGTACTGTTAAGTGGGGTCCAAGTGAACAAAGTCAGAGTGACTGAAGTGATGCTGAACCCAAATCCTATGTCTTCGAGCGAAGACAATGAGAGCAAATCTTATCGAGAGATGGATAAGTCAGCTTTGCTTGTAGCCCAAGTAAAGTTGCCGTGTGTGTTTGAAATCTGACGGTTGGAACACGTGTCAGTTCCTTAGTGACCCAGGGTCATTTCGGACATATCAGGTCGGGTTGCCTTGTGGCCATAAATAGCCCACCCCTACACCATAAATTGGTGGCTGCTCAGAGTTAGTTTACGGCTTTTGTCGTTGTGAGAGCAACCCACCTCGAAGCCTTTGAGAGAGAAATCCTTGCGAGGACAAAGCCCAAACACCCAAAGCCAAAGAGTGTTAGGCATCATTGAAGTCTTTCTGTGTGAGTGACCTGAAGACTTATTACACTTGAGGACTGTGTATCCTCCAGCCGTTTAGGCGTCGCGTTCTAAGCATCCAAGAGTCATTGTGGATCACCGGTGAACAAAGTCTGTGAAGGTTCGGAAGTCTACATTGAAGACTTACCAGAGTGATTGGGCGAGGACTGTGTGTCCTTAGCTCAAGGGGAATA
The DNA here is from genome assembly GCF_018294505.1 of Triticum aestivum. Taxonomy (NCBI): domain Eukaryota; kingdom Viridiplantae; phylum Streptophyta; class Magnoliopsida; order Poales; family Poaceae; genus Triticum; species Triticum aestivum. The sequence goes on along the minus strand of NC_057813.1, from coordinate 98,192,439 downwards.
AGGTGAAGACGCGGTCTTCTGAGTTGAATCTCAGCCTCCCTAACCAGATGTACAGTTGTCACAGCAACTGGAACTGGTCCAACAAATCCTGTGTCTTCAACAATTGCCTGGTTCTATCTTTTCCCTCCCTTTACTTTGAGTTTGTCTTCGTGAAGTCATTGCCTATTTGTCTTATCTATTTGACTTCATTGCTTGACTACTATCGTTGATTGGCTTCATACTATCTTCCATCCTGATCCTAACTACCTAGCTGCTATTAGTCTTTGTACGTTCACATAATTGCATACTTGACTATGGCTTGCTTGTTGTAGTTTATCTTCCGCTGCATATCAATTAGGTCATTTCTATTGCTTGTCTTCGAAACTTCCACGTTTTGAAGACTTTGATAAAAATCGCCTATTCACCCCCTCTCTAGTCGATAACTAGCACTTCAATTGGTATCAGAGCAAGGTACTCCCTTGTTCTGTGTGATTCGGTTTAACCACCTGGAGTTTAGCTATGTTGACTGCAGGGATAATCAAAGTCTCCGCTGCTTGCCCCGTGTTCGATGGAACTGAATATCCCTACTGGAAGAATAAGATGCGCATGCATCTTGAAGCCATTGATGTCGACCTCTGGTATGTCGTCAAGAAGGGCATTCCCAAAACTGGTGAAGGTGTCACCCTTGCTGATGTCAAGAAGTTCATTCAACTGGACTCGACTCCAAAGAACATCATCTGTGGTCATCTGACCAAAGGACAGTATGGCCGTGTGAGTGCTCTGGAAACGTCAAAGCTAGTCTGGGACTGGCTATCCAAGGTCAACGAAGGCGTCTCAACTCAGAGAGATCAAAGGATCAGTGTTCTTCACAACCTCTTCAACCGCTTCAAGAGAAACGACAATGAAAATGTCCAGCTCACGTTTGATCGCCTCACCGACATCACAAATGAGCTTCAGGATCTCGGCGCCACTGAGATTACCAAGCATGAAATCGTCAAGACACTACTGAGATCTCTTGATAGCTCCTTTGACACCCTTGCCCTCATGATACAAGAACGCCCTGACTTCAAAACTCTCGATCCGTCTGATATACATGAGAGGCTCAACACACATGAGTTCTAGCTTTCTGAGAAAAGAGATATCTATGGTCCCAATTATGGCCGAACTCGTGCTTTGAAGGCAAAAGTTGTTTCCTCATCTGAAGAAGAATCTAACAGCGGTTCTGATGATCTTGAAGACATTGGAAAGGAACTATCGATGCTTGTGAAGAAGTTCCAGAAGTTCACCAAGAAGAAGGGCTTCAGAAAGTCTTCATGATCTAGCTCAAGAAATGATGAAGCTTCCACTCATGACATCAAGAAGAGAACATGTCACAAGTGCAAGAAACCTGGACACTATATCTCTGAGTGTCCACAGTGGGAAAATGAGAAGAAGAAGAAGAAGAAGAGCAAGGAATATGATTTTGATGACAAGAAGAAGAAGAAATCTTCAAAGTCTTCTTCTAAGTCCTCATCAAGGTCTTCATCACATAAGAAGAGCTCATCTAGCAAGGCTCGTGCTTTTGTTGGCAAGGAAATGGATTCAGAGGAGGAGTCTGCTTCTAAGGAGGCAGAGGTGGAGTCTGAAGAAGAGTCCGACCCTGGCGTTGCAAGTCTGGCTCTAGCCACAACCTATGTTGCCAAGTCCATCTTCAACACTGAAGACAATGACTTCCACATCAACACTGAAGCTGATGACATGGACGATCCTGCTCCCACCTACTGCTTCATGGCACGTGGTGCCAAGGTAAAATCACGTGATGCTTACTTTCAAACATCAAGTGAAGATGACTCTAATCGTGAATCCAAACCCAGCTACAAAACACTTGCTAAAATTGCTACTGAACAACAAAGGGCTATGGAACATACTCAAAAACTGTTAGACAAAAGCGATGACCTGTTGGATGCTGAAATGACACGTTCATAGTCCTTAGTTGAAGACATAAAAAATCTTCATGCTAAGTACCAAGAACTTGAAAGTCTTCATGAGACGCTCTCAACCACTTATGAAAATCTCTCCTATGATTATCTTCAAAGGAAGCAAGAGCTTGAGAAATTGAAAGCGGCTCATGAAGATCTTCAAAAAGAGAATGAGTCATTTCGCGCTCAACAGTTCAGTTCCGCTCAGGATGGATTGAACCACCATGTCTAAAATGCATTGAGCGTGATAACGCTACCTCTGTTGCTGAATGTTCCACTGCTGCTACTGTTGCTTTGTCTTCAACTACTGATGTGGTAACTAACCCCTCTGCTGAGGATACCACTACTATTGCTGATGAAAATGCTAGGTTGAAGACATTGCTTGAAACAGGGATGTATAAAAGTCTGAAAGGACATCAGACACTTTGTGATGTCCTCAAAAAGCAGATTCTGAACCGAAACCCTAGGAAAGAGGGTGTTGGGTTCGAGAGGAAAATGAATGTTGATGGCTCCTACTGGAAGCCTGAGCAGTATCCCAAAACCACATGGGTTGCTGCAAAGGAACCTTCAGTGGATCCATCCACCTTATCTGGCTTTACCTGTGCTAATCCCATTATCATTGATGAATCCTTTGATGCAAACAATAAACTGTTCAAAAAACATAATGGTGAAGTGTTTGCAAGGTATATTGGTACTAACTGCAGGAATGGACCACCTATGAAGAAGATCTGGGTTCCCAAAAGTTGTCTCGAGAATCTTCCTATGAATGTGGTCATGACACCACCAGGGAAGAAGACAAACCCCAGACCAAAGGCATCATATGGTCCAACGGCTTCATATGGATACAGGACTCACCTGAGTCACCCTAATGCCAATGTTTTGCAGGGAAATCATACTCAAACTTATGAATATGAGTGTGTGTCTTCAAACCGCTATGTTCATAGAACTAAGAACTTTTCTGCTTATTCATATGAGTATCATTCATCTCCTGCAAAGGCTATTTGCTAGGGCTCCAAAGTCGAAATTCTCAGATGCTGCACTTAGACTCATTGCTTCTAAGCCACCCCTGAAGATGTGGGTGGTGAAGAAGAATTAACTCTCTTTTGCAGAATATGGTCTCCAGCCAGCAATCAAAGGCGTCCGATACTATTGCTGGCGACCTAAAACACTATAAGGGACGCATGATAAAATGGTATTACTATATATTTCACATGAGAATCGCTTACTAGTCATACTATGAGTTCTAACCTTGATCTAAGCTGTGATAATCCTTGTGTGCGTCAAATGCTTATGCTTCACAACACACTATGTGAAGCCTATCCTCCTAACTGCACTATAGGGTATGACACCTCATGCTTTAGAGTGGATTATGGACAGCGGATGCACTAATCATATGACTGGTGATCGAAGTCTTCTCATGGACTCAACCTTACGTCCATCAGACAAGAGTCACATCACATTTGCTGACACTGGTAAAAGCAAGGTATTGGGTCTAGGTAGAGTTGCAATCTCAAAGGATCAACGCATGGATAAAGTGATGCTTGTTGAATCCCTTGGGTTCAACTTAATGTCTGTCTCAATGCTTTGTGACTTAAACATGATTGTGCTATTCGGAAAATATCGCTGCCTTATACTAATGGAATCTAACAAGTCTCTAGTCTTTGAAGGGTATAGGAAAGATGATCTATACATGGTAGATTTCTCAGCAGGTCCACAGCTTGCCATATGTCTTCTTGGCAAAGCTTCAGAATGCTGGCTCTGGCATCGGAGGCTGGGGCATGCTAGCATGAGAAACTTACACACACTCGTCAAGAAGAAGCACGTCATAGGCATTGATGGTGTCAAGTTCAAGAAGGATCATTTGTGTGGTGCCTGCGAAGCTGGAAAGATAACTAGGGCCAAGCACCCCTCGAAGACAATCATGACGACATCTCAACCCTTTGAGATGTTACACATGGACTTATTTGGCCCTACTCACTACTCTACCCTCACAACAACAGCTTGTCTCTATGGCTTCGTCATTGTTGATGACTACTCAAGATATACATGGGTGCACATAATTCTCTACAAGACTGAAGTGCAAGATGTCTTCAGACGCTTCGCAAGTCGAGCCATGAATAATTATTGCGTCAAGATCAAGCATATCAGAAGTGACAACGGCACTGAGTTCAAGAACACCGGGCTTGATCTTTATCTGGATACAATGGGAATCACTCATGAGTTTTCTACTCCATACACACCACAGCAAAATGGCATTGTTGAGCGCAAGAACAGAGCCCTCATTGAGATGGCTCGAACAATGCTCGATGAGTACAAGACACCAAGAAAGTTCTGGCCTGAAGCTATTGATACAGCATGTCATATCATCAACCGTGTCTACATCCATAAGCTTCTGAACAAAACATCCTATGAGCTCCTCACTGGCAACAAGCCAAATGTCAGTTACTTCAGAGTATTTGGTGCTAGGTGCTGGATCAAGGATCCCCATCACAAGTCAAAATTTGAACCTAAAGCTCACGAAGGCTTCATGCTCGGTTATGGAAAGGACTCACACTCTTACAGAGTCTTCAACCTCTATCACTATAAAATCGTTGAAACTGTGGACGTGCGATTTGATGAAACCAATGGTTCACAACGAGAGCTCCTGCCAAGCACACTAGATGAAGCTCCTCCCGGTGAATCTATCAAGATGATGGGAACTGGTGAAATCATGCCCTCTGAAGCACAGCCTGAAGAGGAACTTATCATTTCTGCACCAAACCAACCTGAAGACAATGCTCAGACCGAAGACAATCCTCCCAATGATGACAATGATCAGAATGAGCAAGGTCTTCATCTAGTTCATCCTCGTGTTGCAAATGAAGTACAAATTGAAAAGATAATTGATACCATCAATGCACCTGGTACACTTACTCGCTCAAGAGCAACACAATTAGCAAATTTCTGTGGGCATTTTTCATTTGTGTCAATATCAGAACCCAAGAAAGTTGCTGAAGCCTTTATGGAACCTGAATGGATTCAAGCCATGCAAGAAGAACTTCAACAGTTCAAGCTGAATAATGTTTGGGAACTTGTCCAGCGCCCTGACCCTCGCAAGCATAACATTATTGGCACTAAATGGAGATATCGGAACAAGCAAGATGAGCATGGTCAAGTCGTCAGAAACAAAGCACGTCTTGTGGCTCAAGGATATACTCAACTTGAAGGAATTGACTTTGATGAAACATTTAATCCTGTAGCTAGGCTTGAAGCTATTCGTATACTGCTAGCCTATGCTAACCATCACAACATCTTACTATATCGAATGGATGTGAAGAGTGCATTCCTCAACGGCAAGATTGAAGAAGAAGTGTAAGTTGCTCAACCACCTGGCTTTGAAGATCCAAAACATCCTGATATGGTGTACAAACTAAACAAAGCATTGTATGGCCTCAAACAAGCTCCTCGCGCTTGGTATGATACGATCAAAGACTTCCTGAAGAGCAAAGGTATCAAACCTGGATCCCTCGATCCCACACTCTTCACGAAGACATATGATGGTGAACTGTTTGTATGCCAAATATATGTGGATGACATTATCTTCGGCAGCACCAACCAGAAGTACAGTGATGAGTTTGGATACATGATGTAAGAGCAATATAAGATGTCCATGATGGGTGAGCTGAAATTCTTCCTTGGTCTTCAAATTCGTCAGCAAAGGAATGGCATCTTCCTATCTCAAGAAAAATATCTCAAAGACTGTCTGAAGAAGTTTGGAATGCAAGATTGCAAAGGTTACACGACGCCAATGCCAGCCAAACGCCATCTTGGTCTCGGCGACAATGGTAAAGAGTTCGATCAAAAGGTATACCGCTCCATGATTGGTTCTTTACTTTACCTATGTGCATCTAGGCCAGATATCATGCTTAGTGTTTGCATGTGTGCTCGATTCCAAGCGGCACCAAAGGAATCGCATCACCTAGCTGTGAAGCGAATTCTTCGATATTTGGCTTACACCCCAACACTCGGATTATGGTATCCAAAGGGCTCAAAATTTGATCTGGTTGGATTCTCGGATGCTGATTATGCTGGTGACAAGGTGGATCGCAAGTCTACATCAGGCACATGTCACTTTCTGGGACGATCACTTGTCTGTTGGTCTTCAAAGAAGCAAAACTGTGTATCACTCTCAACTGCTGAATCTGAATACATTGCTGCTGGATCTTGCTGTGCTCAGCTTCTATGGATGAAGCAAACTCTCAAGGACTATGGCGTCAATCTGAAACCAGTACCTCAATTCTGCGACAACAAAAGCGCCATCAAGACTGCCAACAATCCAGTTCAGCACTCGAAGACAAAGCACATTGAAATTCGTCATCACTTTCTCAGATATCATGTCATGAAGAAAGATATTGACATCATTCACGTCAACACTGAAGAGCAACTGGCAGATATCTTCACAAAGCCCTTGGATGAGAAAAGGTTTTGCAAGTTACGGTGTGAGCTAAATATCTTGGAATCCTCAAATGTCCTGTGATCAGGCACACATCCTAACACTTATGCATGTTGATGACTTGGATGTGCAACACATGAAGTAAAGTATATCTTCAATCAATGAAGACTTACATTCTGAGTGTGAATACATTAAAGTGGAATTTGACTTTGGAGTGCCACGATAATTGTGCGCCGTGTCTGGGTCTAATACTTCCTATACGGTGGGTAACGCCACCACCAAATTTCTTGGTTTGAAGTGTTTCACTCATGGCGTTATTTTTGCAATATCTTCGCATTTGATTTGTCTTCAAAGTTCAACTTATCTTCATGATTTACTTCACTATGTTGATTTGATTGCTTTCTCATATATATATATATATATATATATATATATATATATATATATACTAGTATTCTGTCCTCTACAGCATTCACTTATAGCTATGTCTTCATTGTTGAATCTTTTGAACTAAGTGAATGTGATCGGACCCTAATCTCTCTATGCTTTCTATCTCAAACTCTATCTTTCCAAATCATATGCATTCTATTGAAACTGTCAAATGTCCTCTCTGCATCCTTGTCAGCAGAAGACACAGAGACAAACATTAAGTCTATTTTAAATGATTCATCCTTATTGTTTGAAATCCAGAGAAGCCGGAACAACCATCCGACAAACTTGGCGGGCGTGGGAACGTGGGAAAACTCTGAGTATGTTGCATGCTTGCCACGTGTCCCTTGGATGTGAACAGGCAGGGGCACCTGCGTAATTGCGCTATGCTGCACACCTATTTATAAATACGTGTCCCCTGCGGTCAAGAAAACCTTCTTCCACCACTCCACCTCGTCAAAACCCTAGCGCCACCGCTAGCTCTAGACGATGCCGGCGACGAAGCACTTAGCTGCCGCGACTTCTCCGACGCCATCCTCACGCCGGCCGTGGACATCGTCCTCTCCATCGCCGCTGTAGGTGTCCTCCGTCGCCAAGTTAGGGCACGGTGGATTGAACTGCTTGGTCTCCTATTCATCCCATCTAGCAGTTCTTCGTGTGGTAAATATAACTCTTTTTTTACCACCTTTTTGATCCTCAATGAGTCATCCTATTTACCAAAATTGGTTTCTGCCTATACAATTGAGCAAGCATACAACCATGGCAAGCTAATCACAGTGCGATGGCCCGTTCTGGTCCCTCCGCCTAATGTCTCTGGTCCTCAGTTTGATTATCACATTGAGCATAGGCCTCAGGTCCAGAAACCAAAGCCAAGACTGCCAAGGTTTCCAGGTACTGCCACATCTGCAGGGTCCTTCAATGCAAATGGCTTCAAAAGCCACAACAGCTTCTTTGACAGCTCAAAGAACCCCTACTCAAGGCCGAGAATATCATCTCATCGTTTCTGGAGTCATCAGCAACGAAGCTATTACTCCTGTGTTCTGTATGATCAAGGGCGCATTTTCCCTCATATGCGCCTTGACACTGAAGCCATTGCTGGACTGCCATGCTTAGAAGAAGCACTTGACTGCTTTCGTGATGCTGGTCTGCTCAGCTTTGTGACAGACAAAGAACATTGGAATGAAGAACTTTTGCTTCAATTCTATGCTACCCTCCACATTCGTGGCTACAACAGGGATACAAAGACATGGGTTCTCGAGTGGATGACAGGAAATGTTCATCATGAAGACAAAGCTCTTGACATCATTGAGCTTACAAGGTTATCCACTCCCGGAGAGCTGTACGAACCTGGTTGTCAACACCACCGCAATGCACTGGAGAGCATCTTCCATAAGCCAGAACCCAACATGAGCCAGATGTTGAGCATGATGAAGCCTTTGCCACATGATGCTGAATACCCAAAGGAGTTCTTTGTTGATGACCTTGAGTATCTGCCGCGCACCATATATCACATCATCAGGCGGACTCTATGGCCTATCAAAGGACATTCATCAGCTGCAAAACTTGAAGGAGCCATGAAGACATTGGTCTTTTACATCCTCAATGGCATCAACTTCAATGCACAAGATTTCTTCCTCTGGCATCTGGCTACATCTGGATCTGACCTTTTTGGCCTGAAATTCTATGCTCCATGGGTCATGCGCCTCATCAAGCTACACTCTACTATCAACTATCATCCCTCTGCTCGCAATCATGTGATCTTTCTACTAGAGGTTGATATGTTAGTTGAAGCCATATACCCTGAGCCTGCCAAGAAGCCTCTCTGTCTTCAAAATGCTGAACACCATAGCTTCACTCAGCCTATGGAAGGACTCCAAGCAGTAGCTCGTGTCTATCCAATGGCTGGAAACACTCGTCTACCTCATCGTGCGCCAACTGAAGCTACTGAGAGCACAATTGCCCAAAGATCTAAGAAGCGCTCTCGTGTCCTAAATGACCGAGAACTTCTTGTGGCACTGCATCAGAAACAAGATAAGCATCACTTTTGGCTCAAGCGTCAGATGCAAAGCCTCTTGGTGGATGTAAATCGCATTCGCAATCTTGCCACCAAGAATGCATTTGTCACTCACGAAACCTGTCGGCGATCATGGAAGAGTTTGACCCTGCTCAATGCTGAAGAAGATCTTCAAGACGATGGCTTCACTAAAAGATTCAAGTTTGACTCCACTCCTCCATGGAATGTTGTCCTAGGAAGAACTCCATCCCTTGAAGACTTTGACTATTCTTCCTCCGCTGCAACTGTGAATGGCAATGTGATCGATGATGAAGACGATGCTACTTCACCGCCCCCTACTTCTGCACGCATCAACACTACACCAAGTTTGTCTGCACCGCCAAACAACAACGACAACCCTGCTACTTCAACTACTCCTCATGAGGACGAGTAGACGCTCTATGTCTTCAAACCTTTTTGGTCGTTACTGACAAAAGGGGGAGAAGCATATGAGTTTGATAATCTTCAAGCGGGTTCATATGGGCGGTTGCTTTATATTTTGCCTATGTGTTTACAACTCTTGCTTTTGATACATTTCGTTCTTTGAGTTGTTACACTTAAACTCGATGGTCGTCTGCAACTTATTTGCTTTTGCATGTGCGATGATAACTTCCGCACTTAGATCATTCTGCAGACGTCCATTTTTCATTATGCATGTCATCCTCTTAGTTATATCATTTCATGCATGATGAATTATCTTCATAAGTTGAAGAGGATCTCCACAAGTACAACCTGCCATGTGCATTTGCATTCCAAAAGCAAATTACTTATATGCATATCTTCAGGGGGATCCCTTGCCACTTATGAAGACAATACCCTATCCTTTACAATTTCGCATACTTCATTCCCGTTGAAAACTTCAACCAGTTTGTCATCAATCACCAAAAAGGGGGAGATTGTAAGTGCATCTAGTGCCACCCCTAGTTGGTTTTGGAGTATTGACGACAAAGTTGGTTGAGGGACTAATGCGTTTGTGAGAATTGCAGGATAACGCAGGTAGTGTCCCACATTGATTCGGTTTACCTACCGAAGATGAACCCTAAAAATGTATGAAGACATTGAAGACAATGGTGGTATGTGAAGATATTCACATTGATGACTATGACATGAGAAGACATTGAGTGAAGACTATGGAGCGCGAAGACTGAGTTGTTTCGTTGTTCCCTTTTCTTCTTTGTTGAGTCACAGGAACCACCATATTGTTAAGTGGGGTCCAAGTGAACAAAGTCAGAGTGACTGAAGTGATGCTCAACCCAAATCCTATGTCTTCGAGCGAAGACAGTGAGAGCAAATCTTATCCAGAGCTGGATGAGTCAGCTTTGCTTGTCGCCCAAGTAAAGTTGTCGTGTGTGTTTGAAATCTGACCGTTGGAACACGTGTCAGTTCCTTAGTGACCCAGGGTCATTTCAGACATATTAGGTCGGGTTGCCTTGTGGCTATAAATAGCCCACCCCCTACACCCTAAATTGGTGGCTGCTCAGACTTTGTTTACGACTTTTGTCGTTTTGAGAGCAACCCACCTCGAAGCCTTTGAGAGAGAAATCCTAGCGAGGACAAAGCCCAAACACCCAGAGCCAAAGAGTGTTAGGCATCACTGAAGTCTTTCTGTGTGAGTGACCTGAAGACTTATTACACTTGATGACTGTGTATCCTCCAGCCGGTTAGGCGTCGCGTTCTGAGCATCCAAGAGTCATTGTGGATCGCCGGTGAACGAAGTCTGTGAAGGTTCGGAAGTCTAACTTGAAGACTTACCAGAGTGATTGGGCGAGGACTGTATGTCCTTAGCTCAAGGGGAATAAGGTGAATACGTGGTCTTCTGAGTTGAATCTCAGCCTCCCTAACCATACGTACAGTTGTCACAGCAACTGGAACTGGTCCAACAAATCATGTGTCTTCAACAAGTGACTGGTTCTATAGTTTCCCTCCCTTTACTTTGAGTTTGTCTTCGTGAAGTCATTGCCTATTTGTCTTATCTGTTTGACTTCATTGCTTGACTACTATCGTTGATTGGCTTCATACTATCTTCCATCCTGATCCTAACTACCTAGCTGCTATTAGTCTTTGTACGTTCACATAATTGCATACTTGACCATGGCTTGCTTGTTGTAGTTTATCTTCTGCTGCATATCAATTAGGTCATTTCTATATCTTGTCTTCAAAACTTCCACGTTTTGAAGACTTTGATAAAAATCGCCTATTCACCCCCCTCTAGTCGATAACTAGCACTTTCAAGGTCGGCGGGTGACACCGGGTCGAATTTGATTTCCTGCACTCATAAAGTAGTGCAACTAAGAAATAATAATTAAAGAAAGAAAGAAATAAATTGCATAATTAATTTATGCGAAGTGAATAATCCGATAAATATGCCCTGAGCGCCAAGGTTCGACAAAGTTCTGACACATAGGTCGGACATTTCATGGTGATGTTGTGGCACGGGGATGTCAACACAGGTCGTCTAGATGAGGTGACGGCAAGAGGCTGTCCAGGTGTCGAACATTGGTAGAATATTTCTGAAAAAATAATGCAGTGCAAACCAACAGAAAATATTCTGCATAATAATTTAAAGTACTAAACGAATAGTTTAGGAAAAATAAAACCTGTTTGGTGGCGATGACCACCGCAGAAGGAAGCAAGCAGAACTGATCCGTATTTTGAGTAATACCGAGAATCAGGTAGCTTCGATCTTTACAACAGGATTCACCAAAATGTGTGGCACTAGCACTAGTTGAATTACTAGTATTTGTAGGAAGACTGTGCTGCAAAACTAGCACTGAGGGGCTAGGAGTACTTTTGGTCTATGCCTTTTTCAAAAGAACCACTGAATGACAAGAAATCTCCCTGTGGTGTGCCGTATAACTGAATTCATCTTAGCTACGGGCACTGCTCCGCGCGGACTGTATGCAGACATGCTCGTACTTCTCGGCTGGATCAGGGTGCCCGGAATAACGACGCAGATGTAGCGCAGTGGCAGCATCATGAATCCGCACATTTAACTCGGGAGGAGTGCTTCCAATTAGTACTAGTACTAGTGGTAGCATTGTATGTATTCCACCGGCCGTCACGGGAGACAGCACCAAGCACCAAATCTTGGGTTACTTTAATCTGCAATGCACGCGCATAGTAGCAACAATAGTATATTAGTAGTTTTGAGGAAATCCGTCAAGTGGCCTAAAGGCTGATCCGATCTGGCCCGATTTGACAGGATGACGCCTGCTGCCCGTGCTTGACGTGCTGCCCTTGTACGCATGCCCTAGCGCGTGGGTCCTCGGCCAGGAAGGCTACTTCCTGTACGCCAGCCTTGCCCATGATCTACGCGCTCTCCAGCGCCGCATACGGAGACCTCCACGTAAATTTTCTTTCTGAGCTCAAATTCTGCAAGCAAAAATTGCACAAGCCGGAAACAACAAATCTAAAAGAAAACAATTCACATAGAATAGATCTTGACTGAAAAAATATAACCTGATAATCCATCGATCCGTGGTGATCACCTAGCAGGCTCTCAATGAAAGCACCAATGTCGGTTCAATATCCGGCGTATCTCGTAGTAGGGGTCCTAAGCTAGGCATCTTGGAACGATGGTAACACGGACACGGGGTTTTACCCAGCTTCGGGCTCTCTTGATGAGATAATACCCTACATGCTGCTTTTCATTCTATTCATATGGGTGTAGTACAGACTACATGTGTCTACCACGAGATTGTAGTAATGAGTATGAGATTGTCTATTGACTAGCCTGGCCTCGGTTTATATAAGACACCGGAGGCCTAGGGTTTAGGAGAGTCCTTGTCTTGGGCACCAAGTCTTGTGGAGTCTTCTTTGTATGCGGCAGGGGTTGTCCGAACTGGCCCATGAGTATACGGCCATGGGGGTCCTCGGCCAAATCCAACTGATCGGGAGACGACGTGGTGAGTACCCCCTAGTCCAGGACACCGTCACCTATCACACCCGATCATCACGTGGTGTCTCAACACGAAGAACTTTCGCAACGGTGCATACTCGGGGAGAACACTTATACCTTTAAATTTAGTTAAGGGATCATCTTATAATGCTATCGTCGTAATAAGAAAAATAAGATGCATAAAGATAAATATCACATGCAATCAAAATATATGAAAAGATATGGCCATCATCATCTTGTGATTTTGATGTCCACCTCCAAAGCAACGTCATGATCTCCATCATCACCGGCTTGACACCTTGATCTCCGTCATAGCGTCGTGGTCTTCTCGCCAACTATTTCTTCTACAACTATCGCTACCGCTTAGTGATAAAGTAAAACAATTACATGGCGTTTGCATTTCATACAATAAAGCGACAACCATAAGGCTCCTACCAGTTGCTGATAACTTCTACAAACCATGATCATCTCATACAACAATGTATATCATATCATGTCTTGACCATATCACATCAAAACATGCCCTGCAAAAACAAGTTAGGCATCCTCTACTTTGTTGTTGCAAGTTTTACGTGGCTGCTACGGTCTTCTAGCAAGAACCATTCTTACCTACGGCACAAAACCACAACGGTGATTTATCAAGTGTGTTGTTTTAACCTTCAACAAGGACCGGCCGCGGTCAAATTCGATTCAACTAAAGTTGGAGAAACATACAACCATCAACCACCTTTATGCAAAACTAGTTGCATGTCTGTCGGTGGAACCGGTCTCATGAACATGGTCATGTAAGGTTGGTCCGGGCCACTTCATCCAACAATACCGCTGAATCAAAATAAGACATTGGTGGTAAGCAGTATGACAATCACCGCCTGTCGGTGTCAAAACTGGCGGATCTCGGGTAGGGGGTCCCAAAGTGTGCGTCTAAGGCTAATGGTAACAGGAGGCGGGGGGACACGATGTTTACCCAGGTTCGGGCCCTCTCGATGGAGGTAATACCCTACTTCCTGCTTGATTGATCTTGATGATATGAGTATTACAAGAGTTGATCTACCACGAGATCGTAGAGGCTAAACCCTAGAAGCTAGCCTATGATTATGATTGTTGTTGTCCTACGGACTAAACCCTCTGGTTTATATAGACACCGGAGGGGGTTAGGGTTACACAGAGTCGGTTACAGAGGAGATCTACATATCCGAATTCCCAAGCTTGCCTTCCATGCAAAGGAGAGTCCTGTCCGGACATGGTACGAAGTCTTCAATCTTGTATCTTCATAGTCCAACAGTCCGGCCAAAGTACATAGTCCGGCTGTCCGAGAACCCCTTAATCCCGGACTCCCTCGGTAGCCCCTGAACCAGGCTTCAATTAAAATGAGTCTGGTGCGCAGATTGTCTTCGGCATTGCAAGATGGGTTCCTTCTCCGAATACTCAATAGAACATTTTGACCGCGAGAGTCATGTCCGACTCTACAAAACAAATTCCACATACCACCGTAGAGAGAACAATATTCCACAAATCTAATTTGCTGACAACTTTTCATAGCGTGACATGACGCCACGGCCCGGTCATTATTCAAACCGTTTTTTCACAACCAGCTATTGCACATATTGCGAGGCAGTTTCCTTGGCACGTATTGTCAAAGAAGAGATTGTGTCCCCTTATCATGGGATTCTCAACAATACGGGCGTGGGTAACCCAACCGCGCCATCAATCATGGCGCTTGGGGAATAAGCGATTTTAATGGGCAAGTGTGGAGGCGCACAGTTTCTACCGCCTTTATAAAGAGATGGGGATTCCCCTTTTTCACCCACGCCTTCTTCCTCCTTTGCTCATCCATTCACGCACTCCCGAGCTCCAGCGCCCAAGTTCTCACCTTCTCTATAAAGCCACTCCAGACATGTCCGGAGCAGGAGGAAAGTGGATGGCCTCCTCTGTTATGGAGGAGGACATTATGAAGCTTCGGGAGGCTGGATACTTAGCCGCAGACATCGCGCACCGGCTCCCGGACGAAGGGCAGATCATCCCTACTCCGGAACCCCACGAGAGGGTCGTGTTTCTCCCCCACTTCGTCCATGGACTGGGATTTCCTCTCCACCCATTTGTCCGCGGGCTCATGTTTTAGTATGGGCTAGATTTTCATGATCTGGCCCCAAATTTCATCCTCAACATCTCGGTGTTTATTATCGTGTGTGAGGCCTTCCTCCTCATCAAGCCCCACTTTGGCCAGTGGCTGAACATCTTCAACGTGAAGCCGAAGATAGTGGTCGGCTAGCAAGCGGAATGCGGAGGCGCCATGGTGGGAAAGATTCCCAATGTTACCTAGCTCGAAGGCTCCTACGTGGAGACCGTGAAGGGGTGGCAATCGGGGTGGTTCTACATCACCGAGCCGCGCGACACCCCGAATTCCGATCCGGCATCCCCATGCGGCTCACCTCTTGGAAAAAAAGGGCTTAGCCTGGGGTGCACCTGCGGAGGTGACCGGACTCTAGAACTGTGTCAAAAATATGATAAGCAAGAAGATCAAGCTTGTCAACATGGTCCAGGTCATGCTCTTCCACCGGATCCTCCCGTGTCAAATATGAGCATTCAATATAAGCCACCATGCTGATTTAACAGGACTATGTGGCGACAGCGGAGCGGATCGACTGTCCGGCTCCACTACCTGAAGATCTAGCAACCGCTCTCCTGACGGAGATGCTGTTTCCGGCGCCTTACGAGGTGCTGGAGAAGAAGGCCACGGGGACCAGGAAAGGTCTCCGGTGCAAGGCTGCATCGGACACATCGTCCAAAGACGCCGAGGCGCACTCCTCCAACGAAGACGAGGAGGAGGAAGATGAAAATCCTCCCCCAACCAGGGAGGAGAAGAAAAGGAAGACCGCCCCATCTGGGGAGGCCGAAGGGTCCAGGAAGGGGAGGACCCTTCCTCCGGACCAATCCACAATAGCCACCTACAGCGACGAGGAGTGGTTGCCCAGGGACAAGCCCCGAGCGAAGTTGTAAGTATCCGGATACTATAATGCTTCCGGTATGTTTTGCTTTATTGCTTCTTATCATGTCAAATGTGACTGTGCAGTCCGTCCAAAGCCCATATCAATGTAACATCCTCGGATGGGTTTTTGAGTCAGTCAAAGATGAATAGCTATTCGCTCCCGACGGCCACCTCCCACCGGCCCGCAGACGACATTGTGGTGTTGTCTCAGAGGATACCGGAGCAGGGGGAGCGGTTCTGGAGATGCCCCAAGGAGAAATCCCAGATGCCATGCACATGGGGGGAAAGGCCCCCAAGGATCTTGACAACGAGGGCCGCAGCAAGTCTGGCCCCCCGCCGGATATTGCGCCGGATCCTTCAATGGTTCTGGATTCAGGTAGGCAGCCCCTCTCTAAGGAGGGTGATCCGACTGTTATGATGACCTCTGTCCAACCAGAGGCATCGGACAATTTGCTGGAAGCGCTTCACGGCACTTCCATTGACGAAGAGCACCGTACTCTTATGAGTACGGTGATTGAGAAGGTTCGGTCCGCCAAAAGCGGATTGACCGAAGCCTGCGCCAGCCTCCTAACAGGTTTTGAGGTAAGTAATCACATTACGAGGAAATATCATAGCATAGATAGTAGCCCCTGATGCTCTGTTTGGTGTTCGCAAAGAAAGGCCGAACAGAGGACCAAATAACATCCACAGGAGTCTAATCATATTATGTGTATGTGAATAAGCAGGCATCGCTGCTGGCTGCTGCCGCCCGCACTGCAGAGGTCTCCGGACTGAAGCGAGACCTGGGGCGGGCCAAGGAAGAGCTCTGCCTCATGAAGAGGCAGCTCGAGGAGAACAAAGGTAAGTTATACCCCGTCTGTGTGTTATATAAAGAAAAATAGTTGACGCGAATAGAAGCATCATGAATTTTAATAGGGGCCACGACCGAAGTGGCGGCCCTTAAGAAAGCATTGTCTGAGGCCGAAGACAAGGCGGCCAAGGAGCGCACCGAGCGCAAGAAGCAGGAGGCTCATGTAAATGAGGTCCACCAAGAGCTCTAGGACTTCGTCAAAAAATTCGAGTCCTTGGAGCGTGACTCCAAGATGCAAGAGTCCGAGCCTGCGAAGGCCCTCCAAAGCGCGCAAGATGCCAAGGCCGAAGCCCAAAAGGCCCTCCAGGAGATCTAGGCAGCCAAAAAGATAGCGGCGGGTAAGGCATTCATTATGCAAATCAAACATGTGAAGGAGACTTTCCTTTTACTTACCCAAATTCGGAGCTCTCCAGGAGCGTTCCCAGATCTGCCGTGCAGCATATCAAATGTCGCGGAGTTCTACCGTGCTAAGGAGGGGAGCTCAATGGAGAAGCTGTTCTGGTCCCAGTATATTGGGGCCGAACATCCGATGTCCTTGAGCGACCAGCTGAAGCAACTGGTCAAACTACACAAGGCGGCCGAACTGGCCATGAAGGACCTTATAGTCTGGTTGTGGCCTGGCGAGCCCCTGCCTGATAGCTACTTCGGCCTTGTAAAGAGGATGGTAAATGTCTGTCCGTGGCTTGAATTCATTAAGCGGTCTGTCTGCATTGAAGGTGCACGCAGGGCCTTCGCCCGTGCAAAAGTGCACTGGGCAAAGATGGACGCCGAGAAGCTGGTGACGGAGGGGACGCCGAAGGGCAAGGAGCACCGTTACCCCGAGAAGTATTATGAGGGTGTCCTGAAGGGTGCCCGCCTTGTGGCGGATGAGTGTGCTAAGGATGTAATATTTGAATGAATGTACTCATGTCATCCTGTAATATGAAAAACGAGTTCATGTGGCGTTGTATAATGCTTGTTGATTTAAAATATTACCTTCCGTGCGACCGTTTATAAAATCTGGGAGTTGGCCAGTCATCGACTTCTGCCCCCTTGTAGCTAGTACCAGGGTGTTTGGGATAAATCTAAACACTCTTTATCCAAATTTTTGGTCCTTTAAGGAGGTGTTTAGCGCAGCGAACAAGGCAATCGGACTATACAGCTTTATCACTCTCACTTAGCCATAGAAGTCTACAATTTTAAATTTTGGCGACGCCCCTAGTATTCAGAAGGCCGAACTTGGGGCGCTATGCATGCCTAAATAGGACAAGGCCGATTCCTCGCCCGAAGTGAAAAAAATCTTTAAGGATTTGAGACCTCTCGAACAACGACCAGCTCTCGCCGCATCATGACAGTCAATTTTCGGCTTTCTCTACTGAGGTGCTCGTCCGGAAGAACCGGGACACAATTGCAATAGTTCTCCCTGTGCTACCTTAGCCGATATAGCGGAATATAAGGTACCAAAACATAGGAGCCGGGCAAACCCAACTATGGACCCAAGACATGATTCGGAGCTGATCCATATAATGTTATGAGTTCAGGGTGCCGCACTGTCGAAAGTGTTCGAACTTTTCTTGTCGTGTTATGGGGTACACTGAAGCCCCTGGCGAACTGAACGTACCAAAGTGTACGGGTGCAATTTGTAGTAAATAAGCAGTCAAGGAAAAAGATGAAGAAAATGTAATAATAAGCTTACGTTGTATATTTTTTCCATTATTATTTAAATAATACGTCAAAGCGTATGTATACAAGTTGTGCGATAAGCAAAATAGGACTATTTAACATGTCCTAGCCAAGGGTAAGCTACGTCTGGGTTTATAAAATAGGTATAACGATCGTTATCAGAGACCACTTGGGTATTCCCTTATACGTCAAAGCTTCTTACCTCCTTGGCTTTTCCCTCCCGTGATGAGTTCGATAATCCGGATATCTGAAAGGGCCTCCAGAAAGTTGGGTCCTGAAAGGGAGAAAATGATGAAGGAATACGGGTCCTGGGGCGGTTGAGCCGCATTGTGGACCACGTCGTAGCCGTGCCTCCGCCTGTGCCCACGGTATTTTAGTGCGTAATTATGTACGCGCGGCACAAATATCGCCGCTTGACTGGGACTAGGACGGAGGCCGAATTGCTAGTCGAGCTCTGGACATGTCGGATGATCCTGTTGCGGGGTACTCGGGACTCGCTTGACGGTGTCCGAGTTCTTCATCACCGAATTGGCTGTTAGCCTAAGAAGGTTGTTTTGTACTTCTGCCGCGAGGGCCGCAGTGTGCTCCTCCATACGGAGCGAGCGCTCTGTGTTTCCATTGACTGTTATAACCCCACGAGGTCCTGGCATCTTGAGCTTCAGGTATGCGTAGTGCGGTACCGCATTGAATCGAGCAAATGCGGTTCGTCCTAGTAGGGCATGATAACCACTACAGAATGGGACGATATCAAAGATTAACTCCTCACTTCGGAAGTTGTCCGGAGATCCGAAGACTACTTCCAGTGTGCTTGAGCCCGTACAACTAGCCTCTACACCTTGTATTACACCTTTAAAGGTGGTTTTTGTGGGTTTGATCCTTGAGGGATCGATGCCCATTTTGCGCATTGTATCCTGATAAAGCAGTATCAGACTGTTGTCACCATCCATAGGGACTCGTGTGAGGTGGAATCCGTCAATGATTGGGTCAAGGACCAATGTGGCAGAACCGCCATGACGGATACTGGTAGGATGGTCCCTGCAATCGAAAGTGATCGGACAAGAAGACCATGGGTTGAATTTTGGGGCGACTGGCTCCATCGCATAGACGTCCCGTAGTGCACGCTTCCGTTCCTGCTTGGGAATATGGGTTGCATATATCATATTAACCGTTTTCACCTCGGGAAGGAATTTCTTCTGTCCTCTTGTGTTCGGCGGCCGGGGCTCCTCGTTATCATCGCTATGCATCCCCTTTTCCTTGTATTCGGCATTCAACTTGCCAGCCTGTTTAAACAGCCAGCATTCTCTGTCGGTGTGGTTGGCTGGTGTCGGTGTCAAAACCGGCGGATCTCAGGTAGGGGGTCCCGAACTGTGCGTCTATGCAGATGGTAATAGGAGACAAGGGACACGATGTTTTTACCCAGGTTCGGGCCCTCTCGATGGAGGTAAAACCCTACTCCTGCTTGATTAATATTGATGATATGGGTAGTACAAGAGTGGATCTACCACGAGATCAGAGAGGCTAAATCCTAGAAGCCAGCCTATGGTATGATTGTTGTTCGTCCTACGGACTAAAACTCTACAGTTTATATAGACACCAGAGAGGGCTAGGGTTACACGAGTCAGTTACAATGGGAGGAGATCTTCATATCGTATCGCCAAGCTTGCCTTCCACGCCAAGGAAAGTCCCTATCCGGACACGGGACGGAGTCTTCGATCTTGTATCTTCATAGTCCGGGAGTCCGGCCAAAGGTCATAGTCCGGCCATCCGGACACCCCCTAATCCAGGACTCCCTCAGTAGCCCCTGAACCAGGCTTCAATGACGACGAGTCCAGCGTGCAAATTGTCTTCGTCATTGCAAGGAGGGTTCCTCCTCTGAATACTTCATAGAAGATGTTTGAACACCAGGATAGTGTCCGGCTCTGCAAAAATAAGTTCCACATGCCACCGTAGAGAGAATAATATTTACATAAATCTAATCTGCTTACGTGTTCCGCGGCGTGACATCATGCCATGGCCAAGTCTTTATTCATTTTACCATTCCACCTCAGCGCGTTTAGCGAGGAAGTTTCCTTGGCACGTCTTGTCGAAGCAGAGATCGTATCCCCTTTTCCCGGGATTCTCATTAATACGGGGGTGGGTAACCCAACCGCGCCTTTTGGTATGACTCTCTAATTGAAAGCGAGTCCCAAACGGTTATGGGGGGGCTCTTGGTATTCAACTCCTTTATAAAGAGACCAAGGCTCGATTCCCTCTTCTTTCAATCCAATCGAATCCGCCCCTTGCCTCGAGTTCCATCACTCAAGGCTTCTAGCTTTAGGCGCTTCGGACCTCCGACGATGTCCGGCTCCAACCTTCAAGGCCGGTGGGTGCCTTCCTCCGTTACGGAAGAAGACGTGCGAAAGCTGAGAGATGCCAGGTATCTAACCGGTGAAATCTCGCATAGGCTGCCTGCTCAAGGGCAAGCCATTCCTTCTCCTCAGCCCGGTGAGAGCGTGGTGTTCACATCTCACTTCCTTCGGGGGTTAGGTTTCCCGATTGATCCCTTTGTGAGGGGGTTGATGTTCTATTACGGGCTGGAATTTCACGACCTAGCTCCGGAGTCCATCCTCCAAATTTCATCGTTTATCGTAATGTGCGAAGCCTTCCTCCATATCACCCCCACTTCGGATTGTGGCTTAAAACCTTCAAAGTAGAGCCAAAGATGATCGAGGGGCAGCACACCGAGTGCGGAGGAGCTATCATAAGCAAGATAGCTGGCGCTCCATGGCCCGAGGGCACTTTCCAAGAAGAGTTCGGCTTATGGCAACGAGACTGGTTTTACATCACAGCCCCCAGGGGCACCACGTGGGTGGCACCTCTTGCTTTTCGCTCGGGTCCCCCACCACGGCGAGCGTCATGGGTCAATGAAGGGCTTATCTGGGGGCTATCCAAAGATGTGCCCCTACTGTAGGACTGCATTCAAGATCTCCTAGAACGAGATATTAACCTGATCGTAGTGGCACAAGTTATGCTGATTCACCACACGCTTCCCTGCAAACGTCGCCCTCTCCACCTGTGGGAATTTAATCCGGAGGGACCGCGAGTCCTCCAACATTTTATGGGCGCAACGCCCATGGAGATGTACAAATTGTTCTTTGGACCACAAGCAAGGTGTCCGGACCTATGCGAGGACGCAGGTCTGAGCTGCAATCGCCAGGATGTTAAGGTAAGGAGCCCCATATTTGGACACATCATCCGTATTTTCACCATAAAGTGGCCCTTTAACAGAGCTATCCTTTGAACAGGAGTGGATAGCGAAGGCATAGCTTATCAGGTGTCCAGCCCCCCTGCCCGAGACCGCGCCGGATCCCGTGTTAACCAGGATGCTGCAGATTATGCTTTCGGCAGAGGGCGAAGAGGGGAACCAAGGAGCTACCGCCTCCATGAAGGAGACTGTCCAGAAGGGAGGAATCGATAATTCCCCCAACCTGGGAAAGAAAAGCAGTGCCTCTGAAGACCCGGAGGAGATGACCTCGAAACGGGGGAAGAAATCTTTGTCAGAGGATCCGGCGCAGGAGACTGTCCCGGCCGCATTGTGCCCCCAAAGGGATCAGCTTTCCTCCGAGCCGTAAGTAAAGAGAGGGGCTCAAAAATTAGTGGTATCCCTGTTTTATTTCTGAGGAAGATAACCCAAGTATTACCTTGCAGTTCGGATCTCAACCCTTCTCAGCAGAGCTCGTCTTCAGGGGATCTCCGTCAGGAGATGATAGAGAGCAAGACGCCTCCCCTAGCTGCACCGACTTACGAGGCAGGCGACCCCCGAGGTGTCGTCCTGGCGGGTTTCTCCAAGTCCAGATCCTGAAAGAGGTCATCGGGCTAGTCCGGTGCCCTCTGGTGCGCGGTCGGAGAGGCTGAGGGATCTGTTCGGGCGTGCATCTGTCTTAAAGGTCGGAGATGTTGATGAACACGGTGATAGGAAGGATTGCATCCGCGGAAAGCGGATTGTACGAGGCCGCCAGGAGTTTACTGACAGGCTTTAAGGTACGTGAAAAGGTGTACCAATTGGTAGAGCCGCATAGAATGCGCCATGTATAAATAGTAGCCCCTGAGACTCTGTGTGTCGTCAAGAGTGATGGCGCACAGAGGATAAAAACTCCAGTTATAAAATGTTGCCTTTTTATGAAGGTGGCGAGGCGTTCGGTGGCTAGCCGGACTGATGAATCTGCCGAGTTAAAGCGGCAACTGGACGTGGCAGATGCCGACATCGCGCTTGTAAATAAGCGGCTAGACGAGGCACAAGGTATGCTCCACAGATATCTAAGAAGAGGAGTTCGGTGCTCGTTTCTTACAATATATATGCTTATTGCAAATAGTGTTGCTTCCGTGGAGAACCTTCGGGCGGAACTTGCCCGAACCAAGGAGCAAGCAGGAAAAAGTGATGCGGCTGCCTTTAAGGCGGCAGAAGAGCTGAAAGCCGAACAGGCTGCTCACTGCCAGAGTAAGAAGGCAATAGCCGAGATGGCTGTAAAATTGAAGGATGCTTCCAACCGCTCTAAATTTCTCGAACAAGAAAAAAGGGCGGCTCAGAAGGACCTTGAGAAGATCACTGCCGAGGCCAAGGATGCTCGCTCTGTGATCAGAGCTATGAAGGAGGAGCTGCGTCAGGCCGGAGATATCACAGCTGGAAAGCCCTATATGCTGCGGATGAAGTTCGGGGATCCTAGGTATGCTCCGTTAGACCGGCAGTGGAGTGCCGAAAACACTTATTTGGATGTGGTAGCGAGTGCGGCAGACGCAACCGATCACTTCTGAGGTCGAGGCGACCATAATTTGGAAGAACTGTTTTGGTCGCAATTCCACAAGCCAGAGTGCCCACTTTCGGTACCCGACCATTTGCCCGCCATTGCGGAGCTGAACAGGTTATCCGGACTCGCCATGAAGTATGTCGCGAGTCGTTTGTGGCCGGGGGAGCCAGAGCCGAAAAGTTATTTTGGATTGGTGCAGCAGTTCCTTGGTTCTGTGCCGCATGTCGATGCAAGGAAGAGGTCGGCGTGTATAGAGGGTGCACAAATGGCTCTTGCCCGTGTCAAGACATACTGAGCGGATATGCAGGCCAGTGTTGTCGCATCCCAGGATCCGGACGAAGGTCGGGTGTCTGACAAGCACTACCTTGAGGAAGTTCTTCCGGGCGCTTGTTTAATAGAAGCGCAGTGCTCGAAGGATGTTTTATTCGAATAGCAGGTGCTATTGTAAAAGAAATATTTTGATAGAATATGAAAGCTTTTTATACTTGTGCTTGCAAGAATTATAACACCTCATGTGCGGCCGTTAATGTATATGTGTATATAACCTGAAAGATGGCAGTCATTGGCTTCAGCCCCCACGCATATAATGCGGGGGTGTTTGCAAAAAATGCGCCTTTTCACACTTAATCCAACGTCTTGGTCCTACGAAGGAGGTGATAGCGCGGCAAACAAGGCAATCGGACTATAATGCTTTATCACTTTCACTTAGCCATAGGAGTTTGACATTGGGGCTACTCAATAGCCCCTGGATGCACCGCGCTCTCCCGAATCCGGGGCGCGTGTGTGCCTGACCGGGAAGCGGTCCTTCGTTAATGCGGAGGAATCCTAGAGATTCCGACAGTCATCGAGTGGTTGACCAGTCTCTCGCTATATCATGACAGTCAGTTTTCGACTTTCTCTACTGAGGTGCTCGCCTGGCCGAACCGGGGCACAATCGTAGTAGTTCTCCTGGTGCCGCGTTAGCCGATATAACGGAACGTAAGGCAGCAAAACACAGGAGCCAGGCAAACTCAACATTTGACCAAAGACATGATTTGGAGCTGATGCATATAAGGCCTAACTCGCAACGCCGAACACTCCCTAAGGTATTCGGTCTTTATGAAGACGGGCCGAAACAGAGCCCTTGATAAAAAAGCCCTTTGTGTCCAAGTACGCACAAAATTCTGGCGTGGCCATATGCCCAAACGCCAGCCTCCTCCTCGGTTATGGCGAAAACCGGGGGATGTTTCCAACAAGAGACAGTAAAAAAGGTTTACGCAGGGTCTTAATCTGAAAAGAATCCTTGGAACGGGTCCCTACTGCACGTCTGCGCCTGTGTCTCCATTGTGTCGTATCCTGGACGGGTGTAGCATGGTGTTCGTCTGCGAAAAAGAGGAACTTTAGTAAATAAGCGTGCGAGAAATCCATATTAGAATAAACAAAACATAGTTGGAGCAAGAAGTGAGCCGCATTGTCTCTTGGCGTAAACACGCGGAGCCCCTTGTACAGGGTTATGTGGCTATTAAGTCCATGTGTGTTGACGCCGGACTCGTCTAGCCGTGTCCGGAATAGTAGGGCTAGATTAGTGTGCGGCTGTCCAGGCGGCCGCACCCTTACCCGTACTTTGGGGGTCAATTGTCATTCCCCTGTGATGAGATGATGCCTCGTGGAACGGGCATTTTAAGTGTAAGGGATGCATAATGCGGTATTGCGTTAAAGCGGGCAAAAGCTTCACGTCCCAGTAGCGCTTGATAGCGACTTACGAATGGGGCGATGTGGAAGCTTAGCTTTTCGCTTCGGAAGTTGTCGGGTGAGCCGAACGTGACCTCTAACGAAAGGGAACCCATACTCTGGGTATCTGGACCCGGCATGGCTCCTCGAAAGGAAGTTTTGCCACGGCGGATTAGCGCTGGGGTTACCCCTAGTTTGTGGATTGTGTCCTGATATAACAGGTTTAAGTCACTGCCGCCGTCCATAAGGACTCGTGTAAATTGTAGTCCGTCAATAACCGGATTCAAGACCAAGGCAGTCCAGCCTGCATTCCGGGGCCCTCTGGAGTAATCCCGATGATCAAAAGTGATTGGTTGTAACAACCAGTGGCGGTGCTCCTCTGGGGCTGGCTGTGTGGCAAGTGTCTTCATAAGTGCCGTTCTGTTTTTCCCTTTTGTCATGTGAAGTGAATTTATTGTTTTGACTTCTTGTGGGAACTTCTTTTGTTCTCCGGTGTTCTGCTTGTGGGGTCCGTCGTCATCCTTGCTTGGTGTGTCAAGCCCCTTGTGTTCGGCATTGAGTTTGCCGGACTACTTGAAAACCCAACAATCTCTATGGGTATGGTTTGCAGGTCTCCCGGGGGTGCTGTGGATTTGACATATTTTGTCCAGGATTTTGTTGAGGTTGGACAGCTCGTCCTTGTCATCTTTGGGCGGCGGCTTTTTCTGGTTTTGCCGAGAGCTTTTGAATCCGGCGTTGACTGCCGTGCTCGTTGGGCTGTTATCCTTGATTTGGTGTTGTTCTTTGTTATGGCACGGTTTCCCGTTTCCATCTCTAGGTTCGGATGTACTCGGGTCGCTGGTGCTGCTTCTTGCCAACCAGCTATCCTCTCCTGTGCAAAAGCGGGTCATGAGGCTTGTTAATGCGGCCATCGTTCTTGGCTTTTCTTGGCCGAGGTGTCTGGCGAGCCATTCGTCTCGGACACTATGTTTGAAAGCTGCTAGGGCCTCAGCGTCCGGACAGTCGACTATCTGATTCTTTTTAGTAAGGAATCTGTTCCAGAGTTTCCGGGCTGACTCTCCGGGTTGCTGAGTTATATGACTTAGATCATCCGCATCAGGAGGTCGGACATAGGTCCCTTGAAAATTTGCCCGGAAAACCTCCTCGAGTGCTTCCCAACTTCCCATGGTGTTTTCGGGAAGGCTTTTAAGCCAATGTCGGGCTGGCCCTTTGAGCTTGAGGGGTAAGTATTTGATGGCATGAAGGTCATCTCCTCTGGCCATGTATATGTGGAGGATATAATCCAGACTCCGGGGTCTGTTGTTCCGTCGTATGCTTCTATGTTCACGGGCTTGAATCCCGCTGGAAATTCGTGATCCAGCACCTCCTCGGTAAAACATAACGGATGAGCGGCGCCCCTGTATGTAGGTGTGCCGCAATGTTCGGATATTTTTTGCATTGCATTGCTCGCTGGAGCTTGCTTTCTTGGGCCATAGATGGATCTGGTTTAGCCGGTTGTTTGATGCAAATCCTTAGGCGGATCGCTCGCCGTATTGAGTGCGGCGCCCTTTGTCGCTTTAGATCGATCGTTGGCTCGTCTATCCGACCTGATGGCTTCCTTGTTTTTCGACTGTGGGGGCTTTATGACCTCTTCATCAAATTCCGGTAGTAGTTTCCGCTTCGGATAGCTCTTTGTGTGACGACTGTTGCCGTACTTGTGTGCAGTATTGAGTACTTTGTTCCATCTGATCCTGAGTGCATTTTCTTCTGTTTTGAGCCTCCGCTTCTGCTTTTTCAGGCTACGTGCAGTGGCGACGAGCCTTTGGTGGAGGTTCTGATGTTCCAGCAATTTGTCCGGCGTGAGATCGTTCGGACGATTATCTTTACCGGGGATGGGCTGTTCGGATTGTCCGCCCTATTTGGACGGTTGCTCGATGGCATGTTCGTCTTCCGTTGATTCGCCCTGCTCTATGGCTGGGTCTTTGTCGAGGTGGTGCTTTGCGTGGCGCTTACGTTGCCGCTTTGATTGTTTTTCGAGGGAACGATCCCTGTTTGCGCCCTTTTGATCCTCGTTGTTATCCCTTTTGGGTGTGTCCACCATGTATACATCGTGTAATGAGGTGGCTTTCCAGTGCCCTATAGGTGCTGGTTCTTGGTCATCTCCTTCATCGGCGTACATACCATCGATGTCTTTGGAGTCGAAGTTGAGCATGTCGGTTGTATCGTCGAGAGTCGCTACTAAGTGGGTGGTGGGTGGGTTTCGAATTTCTTCGTCGTCTGTATCCCAATCCTGCTGACCATAGTCCGGCCAGGGCTCTTCTGACAAAGAGAGAGACTTTAGGGAGTTCAGGATATCGCCAAAGGGCGAGTGCTGAAAGACGTCCGCGGCGGTGAACTCCATGATCGGAGCCCAATCGGGTTCGATCGGAAGGGGTGCGGAAGATTCGGAGTCCGGAACGGAGTCCGGCACCTTGCAGTCATGGGCCTTGCAAGGACTAGGCTGGTATTCGGCTCTATCACCGTAGAGATTGCGGCTCCTTGGGCGGCGTCCAACCATCCGTCCCCGGTTAGCGCAGTCGGCTCTGAGCTAATGGTCGGAGCGGACTCCTGAGCGGCACTCTGGGCGCTGTCCGGCGGCAGAGCTAGATCATGCCCATCGAGACAGTGCGGCACGCTCGGCCATGGCTCAAATCCGTCGAAGATCAAGTCCCCGCGAATGTCGGCCGTGTAGTTTAAGCTTCCAAACCTGACCTGATGGCCAGGGGCGTAGCTTTCGATCTGCTCCAGATGGCCAAACGAGTTGGCCCACAGTGCAAAGCCGCCGAATACAAAGATCTATCCGGGGAGAAAAGTCTCACCCTGGACCGCGTCGTGGTTGATGATCGAAGAAGCCATCGGGCCTAAGGGAGACTACATAGAGGAACTCTCAATGAAAGCACCAATGTCGGTGTCAAAACCGACGGATCTCGGGTAGGGGGTCCTGAACTGTGCGTCTAGGCAGATGGTAACAGGAGACAAGGGACACAATGTTTTTACCCAGGTTTGGGCCCTCTCGATGGAGGTAAAACCCTACTCCTGCTTGATTAATATTGATGATATGGGTAGTACAAGAGTGGATCTACCACGAGATTAGAGAGGCTAAACCCTAGAAGCTAGCCTATGGTATGATTGTTGTTCGTCCTACGGACTAAAACTCTCCTGTTTATATAGACACCGGAGAGGGCTAGGGTTACACAGAGTCGGTTACAATGGGAGGAGATCTTCATATCGTATCGCCAAGCTTGCCTTCCATGCCAAGGAAAGTCCCTATCCGGACACGGGACGGAGTCTTTGATCTTGTATCTTCATAGTCTGGGAGTCCGGCCAAAGGTCATAGTCCGGCCATCCGGACACCCCCCTAATCCAGGACTCCCTCAGCTGGTTTATCGGGGGGTGCCGTTAATTTGACATCAGCGATCGAGTATGCGGTCCAGACTAGACGAGCCCGGATTGTTTCTTTTGAATGGCATTTTCCACTTTCCAGATTTAGAACCTCTAAATCCGGTGTTGACTGTCGTATCTTCGGCATTGTCGCCAATGTTGGGATGCTTGTGTCTATTGCGTCCAGGCTTGCCGTTGCTATCTCTGGCATCTGAATCGCTGGAGTTTTTTGGTGTGATGTTGCTACGAGCCAGCCAGCTGTCCTCGCCCGTGCAAAAGCGGGTCATGAGTGTCGTGAGGGCTGCCATGGAGTTTGCCTTCTCTTGGCTGAGGTGTCGGGCGAGCCATTCGTCACGTATGTTGTGCTTGAAGGCTGCTAAGGCCTCGGCTTCCGGCCAGTCGACAATTTGGTTCTTTTTAGTTAGGAACCGAGTCCAGAATTTCCTAGCTGACTCTCCGGGCTATTGGGTTATGTGACTTAAGTCATCAGCATCCGGTGGTCGCACGTAAGTGCCCTGGAAGTTGTCAAGGAATGCATCTTCCAGGTCCTCCCAACTGCCAATGGAGCTTGCTGGCAGGCTATTCAGCCAATGCCGAGCTGGTCCTTTGAGCTTAAGTGGTAGGTACTTGATGGCATGTAAGTCATCACCGCGGGCCATGTGAATGTGTAGGAGAAAATCTTCAATCCATACCGTAGGGTCTGTTGTGCCATCATATGATTCAATATTCACGGGTTTAAACCCTTCTGGGAATTCATGATCCATTACTTCATCAATGAAGCATAGGGGGTGTGCGGCGCCTCTATGCTGGGCTACATCCCGACGCAGTTCAAATGAATCTGGTCTATTGTATTCGGCCCGGCCGGACTTTTGTTTAGTGTATCCGGCATGACGATCATCGCCACACGTTCTGGCACGCCCCCGTGATCCGTAGATCGATCTTGATTGTCCTAATTTGTTTTCCAATACGTTTCGCAGGTCCTTCGTGTAGCCCTGGTCCTTAATATTATTGTTTGATCGGCGGCGGGTGCGGTCTGGACTTCGGGCTTGTACGCCGCTTTGTCTCGGCGCTGGTAGTGTGGGTTTTAATGCCTCCTCCTCGAGTTGAGGTAGCAACCTACGCTTTGGGTAACTTTTGGTAGGGCGCTCAAGTCTGTATTCCTCGGCAGCCAGGACCTCGGTCCATCTATCAGTTAGCAGAGCTTGATCAGCTTGAAGGTGTTGCTACTTTTTCTTCAGGCTTTTTGCAGTGGCCATAATCCGGTGCTTGAAGCGCTCCTGCTCGACGGGATCCTTAGGCACGATGAATTCTTTGTCGCCAAGGCTCACTTCGTCTTCGGAGAGAGGCATGTAATTATCATCCTCTGATTCTCCATTTGTTGCATGTTCCTTAGGGCTAGCTTGCCCATCTTCTTGCTCGGCCTGCTCGAAGCCTGGCTTGGCAGGATTGTTTTCGTCTTCGGCACCATCTGGATTGTTATCATTTCTTGTGCCGGTATCACTATTTTTGCTATGGTGGGACTTGGAGCGTCGCCTATGACGCCGGTGCCTAGATTGCTTCTTCAGGGGATTATCTTATGTTGCCTCATCGCCATTGCCTTCTTTGGGGGTGTCCACCATATATATCATATGATGATGTGGCTGTCCAACGCCCTATAGGCGGTGGTTCCTGTTCTTCTCCTGCATTGTCGTCCATACCGTCGATGTCTTTTGAGTTGAAGTCAAGCACGTCGGTTAAGTCATCGACACTGGCTATTAAGTGGGTGGTGGGTGGGGTAAGAATTTCTTCATCGTCCGCTTCCCACACGAGCCGGACATAGTTCGGCCAAGAGTCTCCTGACAAGGAGAGAGACCTTAATGAATTTAGCACATCACCCAAGGGCGAGTGCTGAAAGATATCCGCGGAGGTGAACTCCATGACCGGTGCCCAATCGGATTCGATAGGCACGAACATATGCGGTTTGGATCCTGTAGCCAGAGACGAGTTCGAGGGTCCGATGATACCGGTCTCATATGAGGTGGGATCAATGTTTGGATCCAACACTGATGAGTCTGCGGCCTCCGTGGCGGGGTCCATCCACCGGTCCTCGGATGGCACAAACTAATGTGGATTGATTCCCGGGGCCGCCGCAGGCACGATCTCCCGAACACCGTCCGATGGCAGATCTAAGTCATGCTCATCGTGACTGTTCGACGTACCTGACATGGGCTTGAATCCATCGAAGATCAAGTCTCTGCGGATGTCGGTATTATAGTTCAAGCTTCCAAACTTGACCTGATGGCCAGGGGCGTAGCTATCGATCTACTCCAGATGGCCAAGCGAGTTGGCCCGCAGTACGAAGCCGCCGAATAAGAAGATTTGTCCGGGAAGGAAAACCTCCCCCTGGACTGTGTTGTTGAAGATGATTGAAGGAGCCATCAAGCCTTATCGTGACGGCATAGTGGAACTCTCAATGAAAGCACCAATGTCGGTGTCAAAACCGGTGGATCTCGGGTAGGGGGTCCCGAACAGTGTGTTTAAGGCTAATGGTAACAGGAGGCGGGGGACACGATGTTTACCCAGGTTCGCGACCTCTCGATGGAGGCAATACCCCACTTCCTACTTGATTGATCTTGATGATATGAGTATTACAAGAGTTGACCTACCATGAGATCATAGAGGCTAAACCCTAGAAGCTAGCCTATGATTATTATTGTTGTTGTCCTACGGACTAAACCCTCCTGTTTATATAGACACCGGAGGGGGATAGGGTTACACAGAGTCGGTTACAGAGAAGGAGATCTACATATCTGAATTCCCAAGCTTGCCTTCCACGCAAAGGAGAGTCCCATCCGGACACGGGACGAAGTCTTCAATCTTGTATCTTCATAGTCCAACAGTTCGGCCAAAGTACATAGTCCCGCTGTCCGAGGACCCCTTAATCCCGGACTCCCTCACCACCCACAACACTTTGTGTTCTACTCGTGCATATCATCTACGCATAGACCTGGCTCGGATGCCACTATTGGGGAACGTAGCATGCTATTTCAAAAAATGTCCTACGCTCACGCAAGATCTATCTAGGAGATGCATAGCAACGAGGGGAGAGTGTGTCCATGTACCCTCTTAGACCAAAAGAGAAAGCATTTGCTAACACGGTTGATGTAGTCGAACTTCTTCTTGTTCTGACCGATCAAGCACAAAACGTACGGAACCTCTGAGTTCTACACACTTTCAGCTCAATGACGTCCCTCGAACTCTTGATCCAGCAAAGTGTCGAGTGAGAGTTCCATCAGCACGATGGCGTGGTGACGGTGATGGTGAAGTTATCCACTCAGGGCTTCGCCTAAGCACTACGTGAATATGATCGGAGGCATAAACAGTGGAAGGGGCGCCGCACATGGCTAGGAATCAATATTGTGTGTTCTAGGTGCCCCCTCCCCACGTATATAAAGGATGGAGGGGTAGGGAGGCAGCCCTAGGCGCCGCCAAGTAGGAGGAGTCCTACTTGGGCTCCGGTAGGATTCGGCCTCCCCCATTTCCTTTTATCGGAAGGGGCGGAATGGAAGAGAGGAGGGAGATGGAAGACAGGGGCGCCACCCCTCCTCCTAATCCTATTCGGCCTCCTTCCTTGGGCTAGTGTGCTCCCTCCTAAGGCCCATATGGCCCATATCTTCCCTCGGGGGGTTCCGGTAACCGCCCCCCCCCCCCGGTACTCCGATATGTGCCCGATACATTCCGGTGTCCGAATACTATCATCCAATATAGCAATATTTACCTCTCGACCATTTCGAGACTCCTCGTCATGTCCGTGATCTCATCCGGGACTGCGAACAAACATTCGGTCACCAAATCACATAACTCATATAATACAAATAGTCACCGAACGTTAAGCGTGCGGACCCTACGGGTTTGAGAAGTATGTAGACATTACCAAGACACCTCTCCGGTGAATAACCAATAACGGAAACTGGATGCTCATATTGGCTCCCACATATTCTACGAACATCTTTATCGTTCGAACCATTATGACAACATACGTTTTTCCCTTTGTCATTGGTATGTTACTTGCCTGAGATTCGATCGTCGGTATCTTCATACCTAGTTCAATGTCGTTACCGGCCAGTCCCTTTACTCATTTCATAATGCATCATCCTGCAACTAACTCATTAGTCACATCGCTTGCAAGGCTTCTTATCATGTGCATTACCGAGAGGGCCCAGAGATACCTCTCCGGTTCTCGGAGTGGCAAATCCTAATCTCGATTTGTGACAACCAAAGAAACACCTTTGGAGATACCTCTAGAGCATGTTTATAATCACCCAGTTACGTTGTGACGTTTGATAGCACATAAAGCATTCCTCCGATATCCGGGAGTTGCATAATCTCATAGTTAGAGGAATATGTATTTGACATGAAGAGAGCAGTAGCAACAAAACTGAATGATCATTATGCTAAGCCAATGGATGGGTCTTGTTCATCACATCATTCTCCTAATGATGTAATCGCATTCATCAAATGACAACACATGTCAATTGCTAGGAAACTTAACCATCTTTGATCAATGAGCTAGTCAAGTAGAGGCATACTAGGGACACAGTGTTTTTTCTATGTATTCACACATGTATCAAGTGTTCGGTTAATACAATTCTAGCATGAATAATAAAAATTTATCATGAATAAGTAAATATAAAATAACAACTTTATTATTGCCTCTAGGGTGTATTTCCTTCATTTTTTTAATCTAAAACACATAGGCACTTGCAAAACTTTTGTCTTAAATATGTAACCTCATTTATCCATGTTTGTACCCTGTACGGTTTGCACTTGTTTATTCGCGTATTAATGAAAAAATATATGTTTGTCGGGTACTTGTACATGTATCATATCCATGCAGAGGAGTGACTCCTCTATACTTTCAAGTAAACAAGGTCTTCCGGCAAGTTATCTTGCTGATTCCTTCCATTGTTGTCGTGAGTCTGGCCTGGCAGGCTTAGGAGTGCGAAAGGAAACTGGCCCCTTGTCAAACCTTCTTTTCCAAATGCCACTACGACCGTCCTGAATGAAGTAACCTTCGAATCGAAGGATGGGAGCACAAATGTTTTGAAGGTGACAAGCCTTTTCTACGCATAAGTTTCTCCTTACAGAGGCACACAATGGATATCTTAAAGGGAATTTATCTTTTTCGCATTGTCGGGGATCGGTATGTAGGCTTATTTTCCTTATCTTTGGGCTTGCAACAACGGCGGGGGACCCTGTAGTTAGCACAGAGGGAAAACACAACAGCATATGATCCTTTCTAAATGATCATGGCAAATTCATGCTAAACTAAACATGCATGCAAGTTTTTAGGCGCCAGCGCTTCGTTTTATTATCTTTGCAGAGGTTCTCTGTCTGGCTTTGTACAAAGGGTTACATGCACATCGGCAAGGCTTATGCAAAAGGTGGCTTCCGGGGACTGAGCCCCATAGACGCGCCTTATGGGTAGATCTCCATGAGTTTTGCACTTTAGTGCCATGTTCGGTCTCCAGATGGACCGCACCGGGTCTGGTGACCTGTACTACCCGGTAAGGCCTTCCCACTTCAGCGTCAACTTGTTGGAACCCTTGGCGGATTGAACGCGCCTAAGGACAAGGTCGCCTTCCTCAAGGCTCCGGGCGGTAATCTTGCGGCTATGATAGCGGTGCAAGGCTTGCTGGTAGCATGCAACACGCACAACAGCCCGGTGATGATCTTCCTCGAGGAGTACGACATCGTCATGCCGGTGCTCTCTTGCTCTACTTCATCATAGGAAAATACTCGAGGCGACCCGTATATGAGTTCCATGGTGAGCACTACTTTTGCCCCATATACTAGGGAGAAGGGAGTCTAGCCGGTGGCTCGATTCAGTGTCGTACGGAGGGACCAAAGAACCACTTTCATCTCGTCGATCCAGTGTTTGCTGCATTTATTCATCTTATCAAAAGTTCTTGTCTTGAGTCCACACAACACTTCAGCGTTCATCCTCTCAGCTTGTCCATTGCTCCGGGGATGAGCCACAGAGGCAAAGTTATCCCGAGCATCCAACGTTCATCCCCATGTACACTCCGACTACTCTCCAAGCCCTGAGAGGACATATGACGAGACCTCAAACATACGCCATTGGACACAAGGTGAACTCGCTCCTCTCTGAATCGTCACTTTCCGCATGTGAGACATGGCTACTACCTCAAACATATGTTCTACGCATGTCCAGGAACCAGGAGGAAGGCCATGGATCATCTAGGAGCATTGGACAAGACGGCAAGGACACCAAGCGCAAGTAAAAAGAGGAAGAGCTGCTGAGGGAGTCCTAGACTAGGGGGTGTCCGGATAGCCGAACTATCGTCATCGGCCGGACTCCAAGACTATGAAGATACAAGATTGAAGACTTCGTCCCGTGTCCGGATGGGACTTTCCTTAGCGTGGAAGGCAAGCTTGGCGATACGGATATGTAGATCTCCTACCATTGTAACCGACTCTGTGTAACCCTAGCCCTCTCCGGTGTCTATATGAACCGGATGGCTTTAGTCCGTAGGACGAACAACAATCATACCATAGGCTAGCTTCTAGGGTTTAGCCTCCTTGATCTCATGGTAGATCTACTCTTGTAACACACATCATCAATATTAATCAAGCAGGACGTAGGGTTTTACCTCCCTCAAGAGGGCCCGAACCTGGGTAAAACATCGTTTCCCTTGTCTCCTATTACCATCCGCCTAGACGCATAGTTCGTGACCCCCTACCCGAGATCCGCCGGTTTTGACACCGACATTGGTGCTTTCATTGAGAGTTCCTCTGCGTCGTCACCGATAGGCTCGATGGCTTCTTCGATCATCAACAAAGACGCAGTCCAGGGTGAGACCTTCCTCCCCGGACAGATCTTCGTATTCGGCGGCTTTGCACTGCGGGCCAATTCGCTTGGCCATCTGGAGCAGATCGAAAGCTACGCCCCTGGCCGTCAGGTCAGATTTGGAAGTTTGAACTTCACGGCTGACATCCGTGGGGACTTGATCTTCGATGGATTTGAGCCACAGCCAACCGCACTTCACTGTCACGACGGGCATGATTTAGCTCTACAGCCGAACAGTACCCTGGAGGCCGCACTCGAGCCCGCTCCGATCTTCAATTCGGAGCCGGCTGCGCAGATCGAGGACGGATGGCTAGACACCGCCTCGGGGGCTGCAACCTCTACGGCGATAGAGCCGAACACTGGCCTTGTCCCTCATGAAGCTCGTGACTCCGAGGTGTCGGACTCCTTGCCGGACTCCGAACCTCCCGCGCCCCCTCCAATCGAATCCGATTGGGCGCCGGTCATGTAGTTCACCGCTGCGGACATCTTTCAACACTCACCTTTCGGCGACATCTTGAGTTCACTAAAGTATCTCTCGTTATCAGGAGAGCCCTGGCCGGACTGCGGGCAGGACGGTTGGGATGCGGACAACGAAGAAATTCAAAGCCCAACCACCACCCACTTAGTAGCCACTGTCGACGATCTAACCGACATGCTAGACTACGACTCCGAAGACATCGACGGTATGGACGAGATGCCGGAGACGACCAAGAACCAGCGCCTACCGGGCACTGGAAAGCCACCTCATCATATGACATATACATGGTGGATATCCCAAAGGATGGGAATGGCGAAGGAACAGCGGAGGATGACCCCTCCAAGAAACAGCCCAAGCGCCGGCGTCAGCGGCGCCGCTCTAAATCCCGCCACAGCAAGAATGAAGATTCCGGCACCGGAGATAATAACACCCCAGACAGTGCCGAAGACAACCCACTCCAGCAAGATTCAGCACAGGAGGACGGAGACGCCAGCCCTCATGAGAGAGCGGCAGAAGAAGAGGTAGAGGATTATATGCCTCCCTCCGGAGACGAGGCAAGCCTCGACGATGACGAATTCGTTGTGCCTGAGGATCCCGTCGAACAAGAGCGTTTTAAATGCAGGCTTATGGCCACGGCGAACAGCCTCAAGAAAAAGCAGCAACAGCTTAGAGCTGATCAAGATCTGCTAGCCGACAGATGGACTGAAGTCCTTGCGGCCGAAGAGCATGAGCTCGAACGCCCCTCCAAAAGCTACCCTAAACGCAAGCTACTCCCCTGATTAGAGGAGGAGGCGTATGAACCTGCATCACCAGCAGACAATACGGCTGACCGACCACCCCATGGTCGCGATAGAGAGGCCTCTAGGCCCTTCACTAGAACCGTACCCCGGCATCGCTCGAAAATCACAAGGCCACAGGGGAACGCTCCGGACTTGTGAGATATATTGGAGGATAAGGCAAGACAATCAAGATCGATCTATGGATCGCGCGGGCGCCCCATGATGCGCGACGACAACCGTCGCGCCGGAAACAATAAGTCCGGCCAGGCCAAACAAAATAGACAAAGCTCTTTTGAGCTCCGTCGTGATATCGCCCAGTACAGAGGCGCCGCACACCCACTATGCTTCAAAGATGAAGTAATGGATCATCAAATCTCCGAAGGGTTTAAACCCATGAATATTGAATCTTACGATGGCACAACAGACCCCGCGGTTTGGATCGAAGACTATCTCCTCCACATCCACATGGCCCGCGGTGACGATATTCATGACATCAAATATCTCCCACTCAAACTTAAAGGACCAGCTCAGCATTGGCTTAACAGCCTGCCAGCAGAGTCAATCGGGAGTTGGGAAGACCTGGAAGCCGCATTCCTCAATAACTTCCAAGGCATGTATGTGCGACCACCAGACGCTGACAACCTAAGCCATATAATTCAGCAGCCAGACGAATCGGCCGACAATTCTGCACATGGTTCTTAACCAAGAAAAACCAAATCGTCGACTGTCCGGATGCGGAGGCCCTTGCGGCCTTCAAACATAACATCCGCGACGAGTGGCTTGCCCGGCACCTAGGTCAGGAGAAGCCGAAATCCATGGCCGCCCTCACATCACTCATGACCCGCTTCTGCGCGGGTGAGGACAGCTGGCTAGCACACAGCAACAACCTCAGCAAAAATTCTGGCAGTCCGGATATCAAGGACCGTAATGGCAGGTCATGTTGCAACAAAAACAAATGCCACATTAACGGCGATAATAGTGAAGATACGGCAGTCAATGCCGGATTCAGAGGCTCTAAAACCGGTCAGCGGAAAAAGCCATTCAAAAGAACTACTCCGGGTCTGTCCAATTTGGACCAAATACTCGACCGCTCGTGCCAGATACACGGCACCCTCGAAAAGCCAGCCAACCACACCAACAGGTACTGTTGGGTATTCAAGCAGGCAGGCAAGTTAATTGCCGAAAACAACGACAAGGGGCTGCATAGCGATGACGAGGAAGAGACCCGACCGCCGAACAATAGAGGACAGAAGGGTTTCCCCCCACAAGTGCGGACGGTGAACATGATATACGCAACACACATACCCAAAAGGGAGCGGAAGCGTGCACTCAGGGATGTATACACGATGGAGCCAATTGCCCCGAAGTTCAATCCATGGTCCTCCTGCCTGATCACTTTTGACCGAAGGGACCACCCCACCAGCACCCGCCACGGCGGATTCACCGCATTGGTTTTAGACCCAATCGTCGATGGATTTCACCTCACTAGAGTCCTGATGGACGGCGGCAGCAGCCTGAACCTGCTTTATCAGGATACAGTGCGTAAAATGGGCATAGACCCCTCAAGGATTAAACCTACCAAGACGACCTTTAAAGGCGTCATACCCGGTGTAGAAGCCAATTGTACAGGCTCAGTTACATTGGAAGTGGTCTTCGGATCCTCGGATAACTTCCGAAGCGAGGAGTTAATCTTCGACATAGTTCCGTTCCGCAGCGGCTATCATGCCATGCTCGGACGTACCGCGTTTGCAAAGTTCAACGCGGTGCCACACTACGCATACCTCAAGCTCAAGATGCCAGGCCCCCGAGGAGTCATCACGGTCAATGGAAACACTGAACGCTCTCTCCGAACGGAGGAACATACAGCGGCTCTCGCGGCAGAAGTACAATGCAGCCTCTTAAGGCAATTCTCGAGTCCGGCCGTTAAGCGGCCGAACACGGCTAAACGGGCCCGGAGTAACCTACAACAAGACCACCTGGCACGTTCCGAGCACGCGTAGCAGTGCGGCCCCAA
This sequence comes from Triticum aestivum, assembly GCF_018294505.1. NCBI lineage: Eukaryota > Viridiplantae > Streptophyta > Magnoliopsida > Poales > Poaceae > Triticum > Triticum aestivum. Next base: position 98,154,178 of record NC_057813.1, on the reverse strand, counting down.
CCCCAGCCCCTGCAAAACGTCAAGACAGGTCCTTCGCGTACACCATTACGCTCTGAAGATACCATGGGCATGGGGAGAGGGGCACGACCACGATAGGCCCAGAATGCGGATCAACCACACCAGGGGCTCTCAAGTGTGTCGTTATTTTTTTTTCTTTCTTTTTTCTTTTTATTTTTACCCACAGGACTCCGTTCGTCCGAGGCCCTGTCCGGCAACAGACCTGCCGAACTCACGATGCAACAACCAGGGAAGGAGAAAGGCTACAACGAATATCCAGGTGGTCTCCATTACGAGCATTAATCTGTTTTATGCACCATTCCGCAGCCTAGCCATAGAGGGGGGCATGTTTAATAGTCCCATCCCTTGCTTATCGCACCATTTGTATCGTTCTGCATTTACAGCAGTTTTTCTTGAATAAGTAATGCAGCACCTTTTTGCTTCCAATTGCATTTCTTTCTTACACATATGTTCATTTATGACATGTTGCATCCGTACATTTTGGTACGGCTAAATACACCAGGGGCTTATGTTTCCCGCATCATGGTGTGATAAGTCCGAAAACTTTCACAAGTGCGGCACCCCGAACTTATAGCATTATATGCATCGGCTCTGAATCATGTCTTGGGTCAATAGTTGGGTTTGCCTGGCTCCCATGTTTTGGTACCTTACGTTCCGTTGTATCAGCTAAGGTAGCACTGGGAGAACCACTGCGATTGCGCCCCAGTTGAGCTAGGCGAGCGCCTCAGTGGAGAAAGCTAAAACTGACTGTCATGATGAGGCGAGAGCCGGTCGCTGTTCGAGAGGTTTTTTGCGAGTCCCTAAAGACTTATGCCGCTTAGAGCGAGGAGCCAGCTTTGTCCGGCCCAGGCGTGGATAGCGCCCCAAATTCGGCCTTCCGAAGACTAGGGGCTTCGCCGAAATTTAAAATTATAGAATTATATGGTTAAGTGAGAGTGTTCAAGCATTATAAGTCCGGTTGCCTTGTTCGTTGTGTTGAGCGCCTCCCTAGATGGACCCAAAAATGGGAACAAGAGTGCTCAAGTTTATCCCGAACACCCCAGCACTCGTGGCATGGGGGCTGAAGCCGACGACTTGCCATCTCTCAGATTTGATAAACAGCCGCACAGAAGGTAATATTTTAAATTAACAAGCATTGCTTAGCGCATATGAACTAAGTTTTCAGTGCACAGGATAACAAAATGCGAGTCTACTCAAATATTACATCTTTGGAGCACTCACCCGCAATAATGCGGGCACCCTTCAGGACACTCTTATAATACATCTCGGGCGTGCGATGCTCCTTGCCCTGCGGTGGCGCGTCCGTCACAAGCTTCTGGGCATCCATCTTGCCCCAGTGCACCTTTGCGCGGGCAAGGGCCCGACGGGCACCTTCAATACAGGCGGAGTGCTTGATGACTTCAACCCACCGGCACGCATCCACCAGCTGCCACACCAGGCCGAAGTAGCTCCTAGGCATGGCCTCCTTAGGCCACAGCCAAACTATGAGGCCCTTCATGGCCTGTTCGGCCACCTTGTGGAGCTCGACCAGCTGCTTCAGCTGGTCGCTAAGGGGCACCGAATGTCCGGCCTCAGCATACTGAGACCAGGAGACCTTCTCCGTCGAGCTCCCCTCCTCGGCCCTGTAGAAAGCGGCAGCATCGGACACGATGCGGGGCAGATCTACGAACGCTCCTGGAGAGCTCCGAATCCGGGTAAGTGATATGTAATTCACACTCACATGCTTACTTTGCATGAAAAATGCCTTACCCGCCGCTATTTTCTTCAACGCCTCGACTTCCTGGAGGGCCTTATAGGCTTCGGCCTTAGCGGCTTTGGCACTCTCAAGAGCCGTCGCAAGCTCGGACTCTCGAGTCTTTGAGTCACGCTCCAAACTCTCATGTTTTTCCATGAGAGCCTGGAGCTCTTGTTGTACCTCCGCTACCCGCGCCTTCTGCTTCTCTCACTCGGTGCGTTCCGCGGCTGCATTACGTTCGGCGGAGGACACCGCCTCCTTCAGGGTCGCCACCTCGTTTATGGCCCCTGCTATATCCACGTTATCCTTGTCATTTTTCTTGCAACCAAATCCTTTTCTATAAGGTACAATTTTAAGAAAGTATTACTCACCTTCCGTGTCCTTGAGCTGCTTCTTGGCACGGCCGAGCTCGTTCTCGGACCGCTCGAGGCTTTCCTTCAAAGTATTGACCTCCGCAATCAGTGCGGCAGAGGTCAGCAGCATAGCCTGCAATCCCATATTGACATATTTTTTATGACTCCTGCGTATATCTTTTTAGATCCTCAGTCCGACTTTTCTTTCCAAACACTGAATCGAGCATCAGGGGCTACTGTCTATGTGGTACTATTTTACATATATCAAAATTCTTACCTCAAGGCCTGTTAGAAGGCTGCTGTAGGCTTCGGTCAGCCCGCTCTTGGCGAGCTGAACCTTCTGAATCACCACACTCATAACAGTGCGGTGTTCCTCTTCGATGGAGGTGCCATTGAGCACCTCCAACAAGCTATCCGGCGCCTCCGGTTGGATGGAGGCTGCCGGCGTCACTGTCTTGCCCTTCTTACAAAGGGGCCGCCAGCCGGACTCCGGAACCGCTATGGGTTCCGGGGCCGACTCCGGTGCAAAGTCCGGGAGGTTGTTCTGCGACACCTCCGGGACCTCCTCCTCCGGGTGGGTCCCTTCCCGGGATCCCACCTCGGCATCATCCGCATCACGGGGGGTGGTGGCGGTCGGGAGAGAATCCATATCCGACGCACCTAAGGACCCGCTCGACGAAGCAGGAAGATCATCCTTGGGCGGACTGTAGGGTTGTATGCGGCATTAGAAAGACATTATGCGGCGAAAAGAAAAACCATGAAGTTATTTGGGAGTCCGGATACTTACGATCTCGCCAGGGGCTTGGCCCTTGGGGGCCAGTCCTCGTCGTCGTCACTGGCGTTGGCGGAGCAGTCCGGGGAAAGAGTTTTTCCCTTCTTGGACCCTTCGGCCTCTCTCGTTGGGGAGGCCTTCCTTTTCTTCCCTCCCCCCGCTGGGGGAGAGGCTTTCTTCTTCTCCTCCTTGCCTTTGTGAGAGGAGTCGGCCTCGAAGTCATCATCCGATAACACCTGAAAATGGGAACTCTTCCGAGTCCCCATGGCCTTCTTCTTGGCCTTCTTCTCCGGCACCACATGGGGTGCCGGAGCCAGCAGCCCCGTTAAGCGGGCGTCCACTGGGTCCTCTAGCAATGGGGCCGCTGGGTCCTCCCCGCCAGCCAGTCCTATCAAAGGAGAGGGAGTTTAGATCCTGCATAGAGTCAAACTATGGAAAACAAGCGTCCCGTAAAGGACAAAATCACTTACCTCATCAGCCGGACGCTGCGAGCTGAATCCGCGGTCTTCGGTAGCGGATGCAGGAGCCTCGGCGCCCTTGAACAGCACCTTCCAGACATCTTCGTACATAGTGTCGAAGAGCCCACTCAAAGTCTGGGGCTGCACCGGATCGAACTCCCACATGTTGAAGCCCCGTCGTTGGCACGGGAGAATCTGGTGGATGAGCATGACCTGGACTACGTTGACAAGCTTGAGCTTCTTGTGCACTAGGTTTTGGATGCAGGCTTGGAGTCCGGTCAGCTCCTCCGAATCACCCCATGTCCGGCCGCTCTCTTTCCAGGAGGTGAGCCGTGTGGGGATGCCAGATCTGAATTCGGGGGCCGCTGCCCATTCAGGGTCACGCGGCTCGGTGATGTAGAACCACCCTGACTACCGCCGCTTAATGGTTTCCACGAAAGTGCCCTCAAGCCAAGTAACGTTGGACATCCTGCCCACCATGGCGCCTCCGCACTCCGCTTGGCTGCCCTTCACAACCTTCGGCTTGACACTGAAGGTCTTGAGCCACAAGCCAAAGTAGGGCTGGATGGAGAGGAAGGCCTCACACACGATGATAAACGCCGAGATATTGAGGATGAAATTTGGGGCAAGATCATGGAAATCCAGGCCGTAGTAGAACATGAGCCCCCGGACAAAGGGATGGAGTGGGAAGCCCAGTCCGCGGAGGAAATGGGGAAGAAATACTACCCTCTCATGGGGCCTGGGGGTGGGGATGAGCTCTCCCTCGTCGGGGAGCTGATGCGCGATGTTGCTGGACAAATATCTGGCGTTGCGCAACTTCTGGATGTGCCCCTCCGTGACGGAGGAGGCCATCCACTTGCCTCCCGCTCCAGACATAGTTGGAGGAGGTTGAGGTGAGATGTGCGGACTTGGGCGCTGGAGCTCGAGTTCACGGAGATGGATAAGCCAAGGAGGAAGAAGGTGCAGGTAAAAGGGTTGGATCTTTATCCCCTTATATGGGCGGACAAAACATGTGTCCCCACCGGCCTGATAAAACTCGCTTATCTCCCAAGCGCCGCAATCAATGGCGCGGTTGGGTTACCCACGTCCGTATTGATGGGAATCCCGGAATAAGGGGAACACGATCTCTGCTTCGACAAGACGTGCCAAGGAAACCGCTTCGCTAAACACACTGAGGTGGTACAATAAAAATTATTCAAGTAAAGGCTTGGTAGTGGTGTGACGTCACGCCACCAAATACGTCAGCAGATTGAACTTTTGTAAATATTATTCTCTCTACGGTGGTGCGTGGAATTTATTTTGCAGAGCCGGACACTATCCTGGTGTTCACAATCTTCCATAAATTATTCGGAGGAGGAAACCGCCTTGCAATGCCGAAGACAATATGCGCGCCCGACTCGTCGTCATTGAAGCCTGGTTCAGGGGCTACTGAGGGAGTCCTGGACTAGGGGGTGTTCGGATAGCCGAACTATCGTCATCGGCCGGACTCCAAGACTATGAAGATACAAGATTGAAGACTTCGTCCCGTGTCCGGATGGGACTTTCCTTGGCGTGGAAGGCAAGCTTGGCGATACGGATATGTAGATCTCCTAGCATTGTAACCGACTCTGTGTAACCCTAGCCCTCTTCGGTGTCTATATGAACCGGATGGCTTTAGTCCGTAGGACGAACAACAATCATACCATAGGCTAGCTTCTAGGGTTTAGCCTCCTTGATCTCATCGTATATCTACTCTTGTAACACACATCATCAATATTAATCAAGCAGGACGTAGGATTTTACCTCCATCAAGAGGGCCCGAACCTGGGTAAAACATCGTGTCCCTTGTCTCCTGTTACCATCCGCCTAGACGCACAGTTCGGGACCCCCTACCTAAGATCCGCCGGTTTTGACACCTACCCAAACCCAAACCGATGCTTGTTACCTTTGAGCACTGTGTATCCTCCAGGCGGTTAGGCGTCATGGTCTGAGCATCCAAGAGGAATTGTGGATTGCCGAGTGACCAAGTGTGTGAAGGTTTGGAAGTCACCTGTGAAGACTTACCACTACTGTTGGGCGAGGTCTGTGTGATCTTCGCTCAAGGAGAATACGGTGAGTATTGTATGTCCGGGACTGTATGACCTCGAGTTTAAATACTCAACTGCTCCAACCAGACGTACAACTGTCACAGCAGTTGGAACTGGTTACCAAATCATTGTCTCCACCAAGCCTACTGGTTCTATTTCCTCAACCCTTTCATTTCCTTAGTTATGTGTTCATAAACTTGATCATTACTGTTTGAAGACTTTGACTGAAGACTTTCTCTAATTCCTCAATCATATTTCTTCAGTCTGTTTTATCTTCATCCTGCTTATCCTGTGTATACGCTTTCTGTATTCTGTGTTTGTCTTTCATTTCATCATGATGACTATGTTGTTGCTCTGTTATGCTTACACCTGAGTACTTATTCTGCTGCAAGTAGTTCTTCGCTTAGGAATTTCCTCACCCTGAAATTCCTCAGTAAAGAATTCATAAAAATCGCCTATTCACCCCCCCTCTAGTCGACGTAACACACTTTCAAACTCCTTCCCTTTGAGCCATCCTCACATATGCATATTGGATTGGTCATTCATTGTTGTCTCCTTCTTCTTGTCTACATGATACATATATTGGATGGAGGACCAACATTGGAGATTGGCTCTTTGGACCTTCAAGTTGAGGAGTGCTCGGACTTATTGGATTCACCTTCGAACCTCCACTCATGCCACCACATCGAGCATTGGTACATCAACACTCTTTTGACACACTGCACCAACATATCCATATTTGTTGATTGTGCTCCCACATGTCATGCTCGATGGATATATCATACTCACCACAAGTTTGCACCCTATGCATGGATTTATTCTCATTATGATTGCCGTGTTGCATCTTGTATTCCCATGTCATCCATGATATATGAACTTGTGAAATTCCTTAGCAAATTTGTTGTGATCTTTCTTGAGGGCATATTCATACATAATGATCACATTTGCTAGCATCAGTTGCATGATAACATAATCATATTGAGCATCCATTTCCATATTCATGCTATTGATAAACCATCTCACTATGACATCATTTTGCACTATGGTTGCATTGATCATATTCACAACACATTTGTGTGCACAATGATTGCATTTGCTCCCATGAATGCTTTGCATACCATTCCAGATCATCTTGATAAGCTTGATGCGCTTTGTCACGAACAATCTTGCCGAATGGACTCATACTTACTTAACACTTGTTACCTTTGAGGAATGTGTATCCTCCAGACGGTTAGGCGTCATGGTATGAGCATCCAAGAGGAATTGTGGATTGCCGAGTGACCAAGTTTGTGAAGGTTTGGAAGTCACCTGTGAAGACTTACCACTACTATTGGGTGAGGTCTGTGTGATCTTACCTCAAGGAGAATACGGTGAGGATTGTGTGTCCTCGAGTTTAAATACTCAGCTGCTCCAACCAGATGTACAACTATCGCAGCAGTTGGAACAGGTCTACCAAATCATTGTCTTCACCAAGCCTACTTGTTCTATTTCCTCAACCCTTTCATTTCCTCAGTTATGTGTTGATAAACCTGATCATTACTATTTGAAGACTTTGACTGAAGACTTTCTCTAAATCCTCAATCATATTTCTTCAGTCTATTTTGTCTTCATCCTGCTTATCTTGTGTATATGCTTTTTGTACTATGTATTTGTCTTTCATTTCATCACAATGACTATGTTGTTGCTCTATTATGCTTACACCTGAGTACATATTTCGCTGCAAGTAGTTCTTCGCTTAGGAATTTCCTCACCCTGAAACTCCTCAGTGAAGAATTCATAAAAATAGCCTATTCACCCCCCCTCTAGTCGATGTAACGCACTTTCAATTGGTATCAGAGCAAGGTACTCCATTGTTCTGTGTGATTTTGGTTTAACCGCCTGGAGTTTTACTTATGTCGACTGCAGGTATGATCAAGGTCTCGGCTGGGTGTCCTACCTTTGATGGGACGGAGTACCCCTACTGGAAGAACAAGATGCGCATGCATCTTGAGGCAATTGATAATGATATCTGGTACGTTGTGGAAAATGGCGTTCCCTCAGTCTCTCTGTCTCTGAATGCTACTGATGTGAACAGATTCAAGCAACTCGATTCGCAAGCAAAGAATATCATATGTGGCCATCTGAGCAAAGGACAGTATGGTAGAGTGAGTGCACTAGAAACTGCTAAGTTGATTTGAGACAGGTTGTCCAAGGTCAACGAAGGAGTCTCAACTCACCGTGACTCCCGAGTTGATGTTCTTCGTAATCTCTTCAACCGCTTCAAAAGACTCGACAATGAAAATGTTCAGCAAACCTTTGATTGCCTCACTAACATCTCAAATGAGCTTCAAGCACTTGGTGCAACTGACATCACCGATCATGAGGTGGTGAAGAAATAACTGAGATCACTTGATACCTCATTCTATACCCTCGCACTGATGATTCAAGAACGTGCTGATTACAAGTCACTTGATCCCGCTGATATCCTCGAGAGGCTAAATACTCATGAGTTCCAGCTTGCTGAGAAGAGAGATCTCTATGGACCGAGTGATGGAGTCCTGGATTAGGGGGTATCTGGACAGCTGGACTATATACTTCGCCCGTACTATTGAAGCTTGAAGATAAAAGACTCAAGACTCTGTCCCGTGTCCGGATGGGACTCTCCTTTGCGTGGAAGACAAGCTTAGCGATCCGGATATTGTGTTTCCTTCCTTGTAACCGACTCCATGTAAACCCTAGCCCTCTCCTCTGTCTATATAAACCGGAGAGGTTGGTATTTAGAAGGCCGATCACAATTACAATCATAACTAAGGGAGTCCTAGATTAGGGGGTGTCCGGATGGCCAGACTAAGACCTTTGGCCGGACTCCCGGACTATGAAGACTCCGTCCCGTGTCCAGATGGTACTTTCCTTGGCGTGGAAGGCAAGCTTGGCGATACGATATGAAGATCTCCTCCCATTGTAACCGACTTTGTGTAACCCTAGCCCTCTCCGGTGTCTATATAAACCGGAGAGTTTTAGTCTGTAGGACGAACAACAATCATACCATAGGCTAGCTTCTAGGGTTTAGCCACTCTGATCTCGTGGTAGATCTACTCTTGTACTACCCATATCATCAATATTAATCAAGCAGGAGTAGGGTTTTACCTCCATTGAGAGGGCCCGAACCTGGGTAAAAACATCGTGTCCCTTGTCTCCTGTTACCATCCGCCTAGACGCACAGTTCGGGACCCCCTACCCGAGATCCGTCGGTTTTGACACCGACATTGGTGCTTTCATTGATAGTTCCTCTGTGTCGTCGCCTTCAGGCCCGATGGCTTCTTCGCTCGTCAATCGCGATGCGGTCCGGGATAAGACTTTTCTCCCCGGACAGATCTTCGTATTCAGCGGCTTCGCACTGCGGGCCGACTCGTTCGGCCATCTGGAGCAGATCGAAAGCTACGCCCCTGGCCATCAGGTCAGGTTTGGAAGCTTAAACTACATGGCCGACATCCGCGGGGACTTGATCTTCGATGGATTCGAGCTACGACCGGGCGCGCCGCACTGTCACGATGGGCATGATGTAGCTCTGCCATCAGACAACACCCAGAGCGTCGCTCAGGTGTCCGCTCTGACCATTAGCTCGGAGCCCACTGCGCCAGTCGGGGACGGACGGTTGGAGCCGCCCCGGAAGCTGCAACCTCTACGGCGATAGAGCCGGATACCAGCCTAGTCCCTCGCAAGGCCCGTGACTCCAAGGTGCCGGACTCCGATCCGGACTCCGTAAATCCCACACCTCTTCCGATTAAGCCCGATTGGGCTCCGGTCATGGAGTTCACCGTCGCGGACGTCTTTCAGCACTCGCCTTTCGGCAATATCCTGAATTCATTAAGGTCTCTCTCTTTGTCAGGAGAGCCCTGGCCGAACTACGGCTAACATGGTTGGGATGCGGACGACAAAGAAATTCGAAGCCCACCCACCACCCACTTCGTAGCCACTGTCGACGATTTAACCGACATGCTCGACTTTGACTCTAAAGACATCGACAGCATGGACGGTGATGAAGGAGACGATCAAGAACCAGCACCTATGGGGAACTAGAAAGCCACCTCGTCATATGACATATACATGGTGGACACCCCTAAAGCGGGGATGGCGAGGAGAAAATGGAGGATGACCCCTCCAAGAAGCAACCCAAGCACCGAGGTCAGCAGCGCCGCTCTAAGTCCCGCCAAAGCAAAAACGGCGACTCCGGCACCGGAGATAACAACACGCCGGACAGTGCCGAAGACAACCCCCTCTAGCACGATTCAATGCAGGAGGACAAAGGAGCCAGCCCTCATGAGAGAGCGGCCGACAAAGAGGATGAGGACGACAATTACATGCCTCCCTCCAAAGACGAGGCAAGCCTTGACGACGACGAATTCGTCGTGCCAGAGGATCCCGCCGAACAAGAGCGTTTCGAACGCAGGCTCGTAGCCACGGCAAGCAGCCTCAAGAAGAAACAGCAGCAGCTTAGAGCTGACCAAGACTTGCTAGCCGACAGATGGACCGAAGTCCTGGCGGCCGAAGAGTATAAACTAGAATGCCCATCCAAGAGCTACCCAAAGCGCAGGCTGCTACCCCAACTTGAGGAGGAAGCAACTAAACCTACATCACCAGCGTACGATGCGCCCGATCGGCCACCCCGTGGCCGCGATAGAGAGGCCTTCAGGCCCTCAACCCAAGCCGCACCCCGACACCGCTCAAAACATACCAGAGTACGGGGAGACGCAACAGACCTGCGAGACATCTTGGAGAATAAGGCAAGGCAAACAAGATCGATCTACGGATCGCATGGGCGCCCCGCTTCACGTGACGCTAGCCGTCACGCCGGACATAATAAGTATGGCCCGGCCGAATACAACAGACCAAGCTCGTCCGAGCTGCATCGTGATATAGCCCAGTACAGGGGCGCCGCACACCCACTATGCTTCACAGACGAAGTAATGGATCATCAAATCCCCGAGGGCTTCAAACCCGTAAACATCGAATCATACGATGGCACAACAGATCCTGCGGTATGGATCGAGGATTATCTCCTTCATATCCACATGGCCCGTGGTGATGATCTACACGCCATCAAATACCTCCCGCTCAAGCTTAAAGGACCAGCTCGACATTGGCTTAACAGCCTGCCAGCAGAGTCAATTAGTTGTTGGGAGGACCTGGAATCCGCATTCCTTGACAACTTCCAGGGCACGTATGTGCGACCACCAGACGCCGATGACCTAAGCCACATAATCCAGCAGCCAGAGGAATCGGCCAGACAATTCTGGACACGGTTCCTAACCAAGAAAAACCAAATAGTCGATTGTCCGGACGCCGAGGCCCTTGCAGCCTTCAGGCACAACATCCGAGACGAATGGCTTGCCCGGCACCTAGGACAGGAAAAGCCGAAATCTATGGCAGCCCTCACGACACTCATGACCCGCTTCTGTGCGGGAGAAGACAGCTGGCTAGCTCGTAGCAATAACATAACCAAGAGCCCCGGCAATTCGGATACCAAGGATAACAACGGCAGGTCACGTCGCAACAAGCATAAGCGCCGCATTAACGGTGACAATACTGAAGATACGGCAGTCAATGCCGGATTCAGAGGCTCTAAACCGGGTCAGCGGAAGAAGCCATTCAAAAGAAACCCTCAGGGCCCATCCAGCTTAGACCGGATACTCGATCGCTCGTGCCAGATACACGGCACCCCCGAACAGCCAGCCAATCACACCAACAGGGATTGTTGGGTGTTCAAGCAGGCAGGCAAGTTAAGTGCCGAGACCAGAGACAAGGGGCTACATAGCGATGACGAGGAGGGGCCCCGGCCGCCGAACAACAAAGGACAGAAGGGATTTCCCCCGCAAGTTCGGACGGTGAACATGATATACGCAACCCACATCCCCAAAAGGGAGCGGAAGCGTGCTCTCAAGGACGTCTATGCGCTGGAGCCAGTCGCCCCAAAGTTCAACCCATGGTCTTCCTGCCCGATCACCTTCGATCGAAGGGACCATCCCACCAGCATCCGTCACGGCGGATTCGCCGCACTGGTCCTAGACCCAATTATCGACGGATTTCACCTTACCAGAGTCCTAATGGACGGCGGCAGTAGCCTGAACCTGCTTTACCAGGACACAGTGCGAAAAATGGGCATCGATCCTTCAAGGATTAAACCCACAAAGACAACCTGCAAAGGTGTCATACCAGGGGTATAGGCCAGCTGTACAGGCTCGGTTACACTCGAAGTGGTCTTCGGATCCCCAGATAACTTCCAGAGCGAGGAGTTAATCTTAGACATAGTCCCATTCCGCAGCGGCTATCACGCCCTGCTTGGACGAACCGCATTTGCAAATTCAATGCGGTGCCGCACTACGCATATCTCAAGCTCAAGATGCCAGGACCTCGCGGAGTCATCACGGTAAACGGAAACACCGAACGCTCTCTCCGAACGGAGGAGCACATGGCGGCCCTGGCGGCGGCAGTACAGAGTAGCCTCTCAAGGCAGTTCTCCAACCCAGGCGTCAAACGTCCGGATAACGTCAAGCGAGCCCGAAGTAACCTACAACAAATCCGGCTGGCACGTTCCGAGCAAGCATAGCAGTGCGGCCCCAACCCCAGCCCCCGCCAAATGGCGATACTGGTACCACGCATACATAATTACACCTTAGAGATACCATGGGCATAAGGGGAGGGGCACAACAACGGCACGCCTAGAATGCGGCTCAACCGCACTAAGGGGCTCCCTATTTCGCTGTTTTCCTTTTCACACACTTTCAGGACCCAACTATTCGGAAGGCCTGTCCGGCAATACACTCGCCAAACCCACGATGCAACAACCAGGGAGGGAGCAAGCCACGTCAAAAGTCCAGGTGGTCTCTATAACGAGTTTAATACCTGTTTTACTTACAATCCCGCAGCTTGCCCCTGGAGGGGAATATGTCAAATACTCCCATCTCTTGCTTACCGCACTTCTTGTATCGTTCTGCTTTCGCAGCAGCCCTTTTTTAATAAACAATATATAGCTCTTACCTATTATTGTACTTATCTATTTTTATATACAAATATGTTCAGTCATGACATTCTGCAACCGTACACTTTGGTGCGGACAATACACCAGGGGCTTACAACACCCCATAACATGGTGTGAGAAGACCGAACACTCTCACGAGTGCGGCACCCCGAACTTATAGCACTATATGCATCGGCTCCGAATCATGTCTTTGGTCAATAGTTGGGTTTGCCCGGCTCCCATGTTTTGGTACCTTACGTTCCGCATTGTTGGCTAAGGTAGCGCTGGGAGAACTACTGCGATTGTGCCCCAGTTGAGCTGGGTTAACACCTCAGTAGAGAAAGCTAAAACTGACTGTCATGATAGTGCGAGAGACCGGTCGCTGTTCGCGAGGTTTCTTCGAGTCCTTAAAGACTTATGCCGCTTCGAGCGAGGAACCGGACTTATCCGGCCTAGGCGTGGATAGCGCCCCGAACTCGGTCTTCCGAATACTAGGGGCTTCACCGAAATTTAAAATTATAGAATTCTATGGCTAAGTGAGAGTGATAAAGCATTATAAGTCCGACGGCCTGGTTCGTTGTGCTGAACGCCTCCCTAGATGGACCCAAGAATGGGAACAAGAGCGCTCAGGTTTATCCCGAACACCCCAGCACTCGTGGCATGGGGGTCGAAGCCGACGACTTGCATCTCTCAGATTTGATAAACGGCCGCACAGAAGGTAATATTTTAAATTAACAAGCGTTGCTTAACGCATATGAACAAAGCTTCAGCGTACAGGATAACAAATGCGAGTCTACTCAAAAATTACATCTTTGGAGCACTCATCCGCTATACGGCGGGCACCCTTCAGAACGCCATTATAATACATCTCGGGCGTACGATACTCCTTGCCCGGTGGTGGCGCGTCCGTCAACAGCTTCTCCGCATCTAGCTTGCCCCAGTGCACCTTAGCACGGGCAAGGGCCCGACGGGCACCTTCAATACAAACGGAGCGCTTGACGACCTCAATCCACGGACACGCGTCCACCAGCCGCCGCACCAGACCGAAGTAGCTCCCAGGCATGACTTCTCCAGGCCACAGCCGAGCTATGAGGCCCTTCATGGCCTGTTCGGCCACCTTGTGGAGCTCGACCAGCTGCTTCAGCTGGTCGCTCAGGGGCACCGGATGTTCGGCCTCAGCATACTGAGACCAGAACACTTTTCCGTCGAGCTCCCCTCTTCGGCTCGGTAGTATGCGGCGGCATCAGACACACTACGGGGCAGATCGGCGAATGCTCCTGGAGAGCTCCCGATTCGGGTAAGTAGCAGATAATTAACTTTATATTTTTGCTTTGCATAAAGAATGCCTTACTCACCGCTATCTTCTTCATCGCCTCGATCTCCTGAAGGGCCTTCTGGGCTTCGGCCTTAGCGGTCTTGGCACTCTCAAGAGCCAAGGCAAGCTCAGACTCTCGAGTCTTCGAGTCACGCTCCAAACTCTCGTGTTTTTCCACGAGAGCCTGGAGCTCTTGCCGCACCTCCGCCACCCGCGCCTCCTGCTTCTCTCGCTCGGTGCGCTCCAAGGCCGCACTCTTTTCGGCCTTGGAGACCGCCTCTTTCAGGGTCGCCACCTCGTCGTGGCTCCTGCAACATTAACGTTGGTCCTGTTATTATTTTGCAACCAAGTATTTCTATATACATTTACAGGAGGTACTATGTACCCTCTTTATCCTCGAGCTACTTCTTGGCACGGCCGAGCTCGCTCTCGGACCGCTCGAGGCTTTCCTTCAATGCATTGACCTCCGCAGTCAGTGCGGCAGAGGTCAGCAGCACAGCCTGCATTCCCATATTGACATATTTCTATTAGACTCCTGCGTATATCTTTTTAGATCCTCAGCTCGGCTTTTCTTTCCGAACACCGAACTGAGCATCAGGGGCTACTGTCTATGCGGTAATATTTTTTATATATGTTTTGAACACATACCTCAAAGCCCGTTAACAGGCTTGTACAGGCTTCCGTCAGCCTGCTCTTGGCGGACTGAACCTTCTGAATCACCGCACTCATAACAGTGCGGTGTTCCTCGTTGATGGAGGCGCCGTTAAGCACCTCCAACAAATTGTCCGCGCCTCCGGATGGACGGGGGTCGCCCGTGTCGTAGGCTTGCCCTTCTTATGAAGGCGCCGCCTGTCGGACTCTGGAACCATTGGTGGTTCCGGAGCAGTGTCCCGGCCCGGTGGCGGACTTAGATCCCCTCCGGGGCTTTACCCCCTTCGGCCTGGAGTCCGGAGATCGCCTTGCAGCGCCTCCAGGACCACCTCCTCCTGGTTTAGTCCCCTTCGGGACCCCACTCTCGGCGTCCTCCACAGGGAGCGGGGAGGAGGCCGTCGAAAGTGAAGCGCTATTCACATCCGACGAATTCAGGGAGCCGCTCAGCGAATCGCCGAGCTGAGCTCTGGGCGGACTGCATAATTAATTCGGCGTCAGAAGCTATCGAATAATAGGAGTGCAATAAGTCAGTCGAGTAGCTGGACACTTACGATTTTGCCAGGGGCTTGACCCTGGATGGCCATCCCCCCCCCCCCCCGCCGTCTTCGGCGTCGGGGGCGTAGTCCGGCAGAAGGGTCTTCCCCTTCTTGGACCCTCCGGCTTCCCCAGTTGGGGCGGCCTTTCTTTTCTTTCCTCCCCCGTTGGAGGGGAGAGGCATCTTCTTCTTCTTCCTCCTCCTCGTCTTCGGAGGCGGAGGGTGCGTTGGGGTTGTCGGGCAAATCCGACACACCGGGCGCCGGGAACTCTTTCGGGTCCCCGTGGCCTTCTCCTTGGCCTTCTTCTCCGGCACCACGTGAGGTGCCGGAACCAGTAGCTTGCTAATGTGCGTCTGCTGGGCCTTCGGGCAAAGGGCCGGACAGTCAAACTGTCCGGATGTCCTCTTCCAGTCCTGTCAAAGGAACGGGAGTTTAGATCCCACATAAAGTCACACTATGAAATTCGGGTATCCCGTAAGGGACTAAATGTAAGCTTACTTCGGAGGCTTGACGTTTGGCGCAGAATCCGCGATCCTCGGTGACGGGAGGGGAGACCTCGGAACTCTTGAAAAGCACCTTCCAGGCGTCCTCGTGCTTCGTTTCGAAGAGCCGGGATAGAGTCTGGTGCTGGGCCGGGTCGAACTCCCACAAATTGAAGTCCCGTCGTTGACACGGGAGGATCCGGCGGAAGAGCATGACCTGGACCACGTTGACAAGCTTGACCTTCTTGGTCACCAGGTCTCGGACGCAGGTTTGGAGTCCGGTCACCTCTTCCGGATTGCCCCACGACAGGCCCGTCTCTTTCCAAGATGTGAGCCGGGTGGGGATGCCGGATCGAAATTCGGGGGCCGCTGCCCACTTAGGGTCACGCGGCTCGGTGATATAAAACCACCCCGATTGCCACCCTTTGATGGTTTCCACGAAGGCACCCTCGAGCCAGGTGACGTTGGCTATCTTGCCCACCATGGCACCTCCGCATTCCGCTTGTCGGCCTTTCACAACCTTCGGCTTGACGCTGAAGATCTTCAGCCATAGGCCAAAGTGGGGCTGGATGCGGAAGAAGGCCTCACACACGACGATAAACGCCGAGATATTGAGGATGAAGTTCGGGGCCAGATCGTGGAAGTCCAGGCCGTAGTAGAACATGAGCCCCCGGACGAACGGGTGAAGAGGAAAACCCAGTCCGCGGAGGAAATGGGGAAGAAAAACAACCCTCTCATGGGGCCTGGGGTGGGGATGAGTTGCCCCACATCTGGAAGCCGGTGCGCGATGTCGTTAGACAAGTATCCGGCCTTCCTCAGTTTTTTGATTTGCCCCTCCGTGACGGAGGAGGCCATCCATCTACCTCCCGCTCCGGACATGGTTGGAGAAGGTTGAGGTGGGAAGTGCGGGCTTGGGCGCTGGAGCTCGAGCGCGCAGGGACGGATAAGCAGAGGAGGAAGAAGGCGTGAATGGAAAGGGCGGATTCTTATCCCCTTATATGGGCGGCCAAAACTACGAGCCCCCCACCGGCCTAATAAAACTCGCTTATCTCCCAAGCGCCGCGGTTAATGGCGCGGTTGGGTTACCCACACCCGTATTGATGAGAATCCCGGAATAAGGGGACACGATCTCTGCTTTGACAAGACGTGCCAAGGAAACCGCCTCGCTAAACGCGCTGAGGTGGAACAATAAAATGAATAAAAGCCTGGCCGTGGCATGATGTCACGCCGCGGGATACTTCAGCAGATCCGATTAACGCAAATATTATTCTCTCTACGGTGGAATGTGGAACTTATTTTGCAGAGCCGGACACTACCCTGGTGTTCAACATCTTCTATGAAATATTCGGAGGAGGAACCCGCCTTGCAATGCCGAAGACAACTTGCGCGCCGGACTCGTCGTCATTGAAGCCTGGTTCAGGGGCTACTGAGGGAGTCCTGGATTTGGGGGTGTCCGGATGGCCGGACTAAGACCTTTGGCCGGACTCCTGGACTATGAAGACTCCGTCCCGTGTCCGGATGGGACTTTCCTTGGCGTGGAAGGCAAGCTTGGCGATACGATATGAAGATCTCCTCCCATTGTAACCGACTCTGTGTAACCCTAGCCACTCTCGGTGTCTATATAAACCGGAGAGTTTTAGTCCGTAGGACGAACAACAATCATACCATAGGCTAGCTTCTAGGGTTTAGCCACTCCGATCTCGTGGTAGATCTACTCTTGTACTACCCATATGATCAATATTAATCAAGCAGGAGTAGGGTTTTACCTCCATCGAGAGGGCCCGAACCTGGGTAAAAACATCGTGTCCCTTGTCTCCTATTACCATCCGCCTAGACGCATAGTTCGGGACCCCCTACCCAAGATCTGCCGGTTTTGACACCGACAATAACCATCATAGGCTAGCTTCTAGGGTATAGCCTCTACGATCTCGTGGTATATCTACTCTTGTACTACTCATATCATCAATATTAATCAAGGAGGATGTAGGGTTTTACCTCCATCGAGAGGGCCCGAACCTGGGTAAACATTGTGTCCCTTGCTTCCTGTTACCATCAGCCTAAGATGCACAGATCGGGACCCCCTACCTGAGATCCGCCGGTTTTGACACCGACATTGGTGCTTTCATCGAGAGCTCCTCTGTGTCATCGCTGCAAGGCTTGATGGCTCCCTCAATTGTCGATAACACGGTCCGGGGCGAGACTTTTCTCCCCGGACAGATCTTCGTGTTCGACGGCTTCGCACTGCGGGCCAATTCGCTTGGCCATCTGGAGTAGATCGACAGCTACGCCCCTGGCCACCGGGTCAGGTTCGGAAACCTGAACTACACGGCCGATATCCGCGGAGACTTGATCGTCGGTGGAATCGGGCCTGTGCCAGGGGCACCGGACAGTCATGATGAGTGAGGGAATCATGGATTAGGGGGTATCCGGACAGCCGGACTGTATACATCGTCCGGACTATTGAAGCGTGAAGATAGAAGAGTCAAGACTTCGGACCTTGTCCGGATGGGACTCTCCTTTGCGTGGAAGACAAGCTTGGCGATCTGGATATTGTATTTCCTTCCTTGTAACCAACTCCATGTAAACCCTAGCCCTCTTCGTTATCTATATAAACCGGAGAGGATGGTCCTTAGAAGGTCGATCACAATTACAAGCATACCATCATAGGCTAGCTTCTAGGGTTTAGCCTCTACGATCTCGTGGTAGATCTACTCTTGTACTACTCATATCTTCAATATTAATCAAGCAGGAAGTAGGGTTTTACCTCCATCGAGAGGGCCCGAACCTGGGTAAGCATTGTGTCCCTTGCTTCCTGTTACCATCAGCCTAAGACGCACAGATCGGGACCCCCTACCGGAGATCTGCCGGTTTTGACACCGACATTGGTGCTTTCATTGAGAGTTCCTCTGTGTCTTCAATCGTCAATAACACCGTCCAGGGCAAGACTTTTCTCCCCGGACAGATCTTTGTGTTCGGTGGCTTCGTACTGCGGGCCAATTCGCTTGGTCATCTAGAGCACATCGACAGCTACGCCCCTGGCCACCAGGTCAGGTTCGCAAACTTGAACTACATGACAAATATTCACGGAGACTTGATCTTCGGCGGATTCGGGCCTATGCCAGGAGCGCCGGACAGTCACGACGAGCACGGCCTAGACACGTTGTCGGACAATGTTCGGGATATCATCCCTGTAGAAGCCCTGGATCTAAATCCAGAGCAGGTCGCGTTGCCTAAGGACGGAGGGGTGGACTCCGCCCAGTAGGCCGCATACTCATCGGCATTGGAGCCGAACACAAGTCTCACCTCTGTGGAGGTCTATAACCCCGGGCCCCCAGACTCGTATCTGGTTATTGGTTCCAGTCCGCACACCCTCGAGCCAGCCAAGCCAGGTTGGGCTCCGGTAATGGAGTTTACCGCTGCGGACATCTTTCAGCACTCTCCCTTTGGTGACATGCTGAACTCATTAAAGTCTCTCTCTTTGTCAGGAGGCTCTGGGCCGAACTATGTTCGGCTTGAGTGGGAAGCCGGAATCAAAGAAATTCGCTGCCCACCCACCACCCACTACATGGCCACGGTCGATGATTTAACCGACGTGCTTGACTTTGACTCCAAAGACATCGACGGTATGGACGACGATGCAGGAGACACACAGGAGCAACCGCCCACAGGGCGGTGGACGGCCACCTCTTCATACGATATATATATGGTGGACACTCTGAAAGAAACAAATGGCGATGAGGCAATGGAGGATAACCCCTCCAAGAAGAAAGCAAAACATGGGCATTGCCAGCGCCGCTCCAATCCCCGCCAAGACAATACCGGCACCGTAGATGAATACAATTCGGACGGTGCCGAATACGAATACAACCCCGATCAGCCCGCCTTCGAGCAGGCCGAACAGGACGATGGGCAGGACAGCCCATATGAACAAGCGACAGACGGGTATCCGGAGGAGGACAACTTCATGCCCCCCTCCGAAGATGAGATTAGCCTCGGCGACGACGAGTTCCACGTGCTCAAGGACCCCGCGGAGCAGGAGCGCTTCAAGCGCTGGCTTATTGCCACTGCGAGAAGCCTGAAGAGGAAGCATGTCACGCCCAAGATGCGACCCTATCCTAAAGGAACTCGAAGGTCCCACCAAGGATAGA
>NC_057813.1:97833877-97834440 GCF_018294505.1 Triticum aestivum | reverse complement strand
GCCCCATGGGCCAAGGGGAGGGGGCAAACCAGCCCACTAAGGGGCTATGCGCCCCCTCACCCTTTGCCATGTAACTAGAAAGGGTGGGGGCGCTCCCCTAGCTGACGCCCGGATAATTATGCTACAGTAATTCCATACTAATGATGCAACATCATCATGATTACTGTTGTTTAACTCGCGTTGTTTCGAATCCGGTCCAAATTTAAATTTAAATTAAAGTCAAAAATAAAAGTTTTCAAAGATAAAATCTAAAATGTTCAAAGTGTGGCAAATAATCTCTGGTTATTTTTCATGTTGGAACCAACTTCTTTTGGATTTCCAAGTGCCCCTGGAATTGTATTTAGTGGTCCAGCAACATAGTAATTGAGGTTTTCAATTTCTAAAAATGCTTGAACAATTCCATTCGCCCTAAAACTTTTTAGGCAACAGCACAATGTTGTGCCTGAATGATTTGCTAAGTTTCACATACAACAAAAAAATCATTTGATGCCTTGATTTCATCCAAAACAGTAGCTATCCTTTTAATAGAAAATAAAAGAAATGGAAAAAGAAAAATAAACCCC
>NC_057813.1:97809143-97833666 GCF_018294505.1 Triticum aestivum | reverse complement strand
CCCACCAGCTGCCTAACCCTAGGCCTCCCCCACTCTCCCCCACTCTTCCTCGTTCCCTCCCTGCGCCGTCACCCACGACACATACACACACACGCAGATGCACAGAGGAGGGGCGCCCCCTATTTGATCCCCTCCTCCCGGCACCCCTGCGCCCATGGACCGCCATCGTTTCGCTAGGGCTGCAGCCAACCGGCACCGAGCACCGCCCCTCCTAACCACCGCCCTGGCGCCGTCGGCGCTGCAACCGACAGCCACTCTGACGATGCTCCACTGCCCTGCTGTCTCGAGCTTGTCGTCGGCCTCCTCTCGGACCCACTCCACCGCCGCCGAGCACCTCGAGTGTTGCCCTTCTCGGCCTCCTTCCTCTCCATGCTGCATCGCACCCATCTTCCGTGAGCTCCGCCCGCGCTCTGTCCATGGCCGCCCTGACCTCCCGCCGCATGTTGTCGCCGTCGGGCTGGTCACCGCCGGCCTCCCCGAGCCTCCCCTGCAACGAGGTGAGCGGCCTCCTCCTCCCTCATCGATTCACCATCGTAGGCCGTCGTCAGTGCCGTCTGTGCTTCTGACCATGGTCGCAGTCGATGCGCCCTAGTCTGCGCCCCATGCTCGCCCGCATGTGCATGGCCTCGCTCCCCCACTTGCCCTGCTTGCCGTTTCCCACTGCTCTGGCTCTCCCCTGGACAATGACTTCGTGCCGCTCCGCCAGCTATGCGCCCGGGCCCCTTGAGGGACTCCTGGATTAGGGGGTATCCGGACAGCCGGACTGTATACATCATCCGGACTATTGAAGCGTGAAGATACAAGACTCAAGACTTCGGCCCATGTCCGGATGGGACTCTCCTTTGCGTGGAAGACAAGCTTGGCGATCCGGATATTATATTTCCTTCCTTGTAACCGACTCCATGTAAACCCTAGCCCTCTCCGGTGTCTATATAAACCGGAGAGGATGGTCCTTAGAAGGCCGATCACAATCACAATCATACCATCATAGGCTAGCTTCTAGGGTTTAGCCTCTACGATCTCGTGGTAGATCTACTCTTGTACTACTCATATCTTCAATATTAATCAAGCAGGAAGTAGGGTTTTACCTCCATCGAGAGGGCCCGAACCTGGGTAAAAACATCGTGTCCCCTTTCTCCTGTTACCATCTGCCTAGACGCACAGTTCGGGACCCCCAACTCGAGACCCGCCGGTTTTGACACCGACATTGGTGCTTTCATTGAGAGTTCCTCTATGTCGTCATCTTTTGGCCTGATGGCTCCTCCGATCATCAACAACGACGCGGTCCAGGGTGAGACTTTTCTCCCCGGATGGATCTTCGTATTCGGCGGCTTTGCACTGAGGGCCAATTCGCTTGGCCATCTGGAGCAGATCAAAAGCTACGCCCCTGGCCATCAGGTCAGATTTGGAAGCTTGAACTACACGGCCGACATCCGTGGAGACTTGATCTTCGATGGATTCGAGCCACGGTCGGGTGCGCCGCACTGTCGCGATGGGCATGATCTAGCTCTGCCGCCGAACAGTGCCCAGGAGGCCGCCCTGGTGTCCGCTCCGACCCTTAGTTTGGAGCCGACTGCGCCAATCGAGGACGGATGGCTAGACACCGCCTCGAGGGCTGCAATCTCTACGGCGATCGAGCCGAACACCAATCTTGTCCTTTGCGAAGGTCGCGACTCCAAGGTGCCGGACTCCTCTCCGGACTCCGAACCTTCCGCGCCCCTGCCGATCGAACCCGATTGGGCGCCGATCATGGAGTTCGCCACTGCGGAGATCTTTCAGCACTCGCCCTTCGGCGGCATTCTGAACTCATTAAAGTCTCTCTCTTTATCAGGAGAGCCCTGGCCGGACGACGAAGAATGGGATGCGGACGACAAAGAAATTCAAAGCCCACCCACCACCCACTTTGTAGCCACTGTCGACGATTTAACCGACATGCTCGATTTCAACTCTGAAGACATCGACGGTATGGACGACGATGCAGGAGACGAACAGGACTCAGCGCCTATAGGGCACTGGACAACCACCTCATCTCACAATGTATACATGGTGGACACACCTAAAAGAAACGACGACGAGGAGTAGAGGGACGCAACGAGGGATCGTTCCCTCGAAAAGCAATCAAAGCGGCAGCGTAAGCAACGCGCCAAACCCCACCTCGACAGAGACCCAGCCATAGAGCAGGGAGAACCGGCGGACGACAAACATGCCATCGAGCAACCGTCCAAACAGGGCAATATGGTAAACAAACCGAACAACCCGTCCCCGGTGAAGATAATAGTCCGGACGATCTCATGCTGGACAAGTTGCTGGAGCAGAAGAACCTCCACAAAAGGCTCGCCGCCACGACGTGTAGCCTGAAAAAGCAGAAGTGGAAGCTCAAAACAGCGGAAGATGCACTAAGAATTAGATGGGGCAAAGTACTCAACACCGCAGACAAGTACGGCAACAGTCGTCACACAAAGAGCTATCTGAAGCGAAAATTGCTACCGGAATTTGATGAGGAGGCCTTAGAGCCCGGCAATCAAAAAATAAGAAAGACACCCAGTCGGATAAACAACCCCATGGCCAGCATAGAGCGGCAAGGGGCGCCGCACCCAAGTCGGCACGCGATCCGCACAAGGATTCACATCATAAAGACGGCCCAGCCAGATCTATATACGGGCCAAGAAAGCAAGCTCTAGTAAGCAATTCAACACAACAAGTATCTGAGCATCACGGCACACCCAAATATAGGGCTGCCGCACACCCCCTATGTTTCACCAATGAGGTGCTGGACCATGAATTTCCAGCGGGATTCAAGCCCGTAAGCATAGAGGCATACGACGGAACAACAGACCCTGGAGTCTGGATTGAGGATTATATCCTCCACATACACATGGCTAGAGGAGATGACCTCCACGACATAAAATATTTACCCCTCAAGCTCAAAGGGCCAGCCCGACATTGGCTTAAAAGCCTTCCCCAAAACACCATAGGAAGTTGGGAAGAGCTCGAGGATGCTTTTCGGGCAAATTTTCAAGGGACTTATGTCCGACCTCCGGATCCAGACGATCTAAGTCATATAACTCAACAACCCGGAGAGTCAGCCTGGAAACTCTGGAACAGATTTCTTACTAAAAAGAACTAGATAGTCGACTGTCCGGATGCCGAAGCCTTAGCAGCTTTTAAGCACATCGTTCGAGACGAATGGCTCGCCAGACACCTCGGCCAAGAAAAGCCAAGAACAATGGCCGCATTAACAAGCCTCATGACCCGCTTTTGCGCAGGAGAAGATAGCTGGCTGGCAAGAAGTAGCACCAGCGACCCAAGTACATCCGAATCTAGGGATTGAAATGGAAAACCGCGACGTAGCAAGGACCAGTGCCGGACCAAGGAAGCAGCCCGAAGAGCACGACAGTCAACGCCGGATTCAAAAGCTCTCGGCAGAATCAGAAAAAGCCGCCCCTCAAGGATGACAGGGACGAGCTCTCTAACCTCAACAAAATTTTGGACAAAATATGCCAGATCCATAGTACTCCCTGGAAGCCCGCAAACCATACCCACAGAGATTGTTGGGTCTTCAAGCAATCCCGCAAACTTAACGCCGAACACAAGGGGCTTGACATACCAAGCGAGGACGATGACGAACCCCACAAGTAGAGCACCGGGGAACAAAAGAAGTTCCCACAAGAAGTCAAAACAGTAAACTCACTTCATGTGACAAAAGGGAAATACAGAGTGGCGCCTATGGAGATACGTGCCATACGGCCTGTCCTAGAGGAGTCCCGCCACTGGTTGTTACAACCAATCACCTTCGACCATCAGGATTACTCTAGAAGTATCCGGAACGCAGGCTGGACTGCCTTGGTCTTAGACCCGATAATTGACGGACTCCACTTCACACAAGTCCTAATGGACGGTGGCAGTGATCCAAACCAGCTATACCAGGACACAGTCTACAAAATGGGGATAAAATCAACAAAAATTTGCCATGGCAACACTTCCTTTCAAGGGGTAACGCCAGGCCCAGATACCCATTGTACGGGTTCTCTCCTGCTGGAAGTTATGTTCGGCTTCCCCGACAACTTCCGCCATGAAAAGCTAACCTTTCACATTGCCCCATATACAAGTAGCTAGCAAGCACTACTGGGACGCGAAGCTTTCGCCCGCTTTAACGCAATACCGCATTATGCATCCCTTACACTTAAAATGCCCGGTCCACGAGGCATCATTTCATTAAAGGGAAATATCGAGTGTTCCTCGAACGCGGAAGACTGTGCGGCTGCCTTAACAGCCACACACTAAACCAGCTTTACTAGTCAAAGCACCCGAACAGGTCGTTCAGTCCCTGGACATGGCTAGACGAGTCCGGCGTAAACATACAAAGGCTTACTAGCCGCACACCCCTGTACAAGGGGCTCCGCGCGTATACAACAAGAGACAATAAAGCTCAATTCTACCCATTTTCCGAATTATACTTTGTTTATTTAGTATAACATAGCTTTTTGCATGATTGTTTTCAACCGAGTTCCTATCTTTTACAGACGAGCACTGTACTACACTCGTTCAGGATACGGCACAACGGAGACACAGGCGCAGATGTGTAGTAGGGACCCGTTCCAAGGATTCTTTTCAGATTAAGACCCTGCGTAAACCTTTTTTACTGTCTCTTGTTGATAACATCCCTCGCTTCTTTTTATAACCAAGGAGGAGGCTGGCGTCTTGGCATTTGGCCACGTCAGAATTTTGCGCGTACCTGGATACCAGGGGCTTCTTACCAAGGGTGTTGTTCCGCCCGTTTTCATAAAGACCGAACACCTTAGGGAGTGTTCGGCGTCGCGAGTTTGGCCTTATATGCATCAGCTCCGAATCCTGTCTTTGGTAAAATGTTGGGTTTGCCCGGATCCTGTGTTTTGCTACCTTACGTTCCGCTCTATCGGCTAAGGCGGCACCAGGACAACTACTGCGATTGTGCCCCGGTTCGGCCAGGCGAGCACCTCAGTAGAGAAAGCCGAAAACTGACTGTCATGATACATCACGAGACTGGTCAACCACTCGATGACCTACCGGAATCTTTAGAATTCCTCCGCATTAATGAAGGGCCGTTTCCCGGTCAGGCACATACGTGCCCCGAATTCGGGTGAGCGCGGTGCCCCTAGGGGCTATATAGTAGCCCCACTGTCAAACTCCTATGGCTACGTGAAAGTGATAAAGCATTATAGTACGGTTGCCTAGTTCGCCGCGCTATCACCTCCTTTATAGGACCAAGACGTTGGATCAAGTGTGAAAATGCGCCTTCTGCGAACACCGCCACATTATATGCGTGGGGGCTGAAGCCGAAGACTGCCATCTTTCAGGATATATATACATATGCATTAACGGCCGCACAAGAGGTATTTTAATTCTTGAAAGCACAAGTATAAAAAGCTTTTTCCATCGAAACATTGTTTTACAATGATACATGTTATTCGAACATAACATCCTTTGAGCACTGCGTCTCTATTAAACGAGCGCCCTGCAGAACTTCCTGAAAATAGTGCTCCGCAGGTACTCGACTTTCGTCCGAATCTTGGAATGCAATAGCACTGGCCTTCATATCCACCCAATATGTCTTGACACGGGCAAGAGCCATCTGTGCACCCTCTATGCACGCTGACCTCTTCATTGCATCAATATGTGGCACCGCACCAAGGAACTGCTGCACCAAGCTAAAATAACTCTTTGGCTCGGGCCTTTTCGGCCATAGATGACTCACCACATGATTCACGGCGAGTCCGGATAACCTATTCAGCTCCGCCCATGCGGCCAAACGATCGGATACTGAAAGTGGGCGCTCTGGATTGTGGAACTGCGACCAAAAAAGCTTCTCCACTTCATGGTCATTTTGATCGCGGAAGTGTTCGGCCGTGTCCGCGGCACTCGCCCCCAAGAACAGGTAAGTGTTCGCCGCACTCCACTTCCGGTCCAACGGAGCATATTCAGGATCCCGAACTTCGTCCGTAGCATATAGGGCTTTCCAGCCGTGATATCTCCAACCTGACGTAGCTCCTCCTTCATAGCTCTCATCGCAAAGCGAGTATCCTTGGCCTCGGCAGTGACCTTCTCTGGGTCCTTCTATGCCACTCGATCTTCTTTTTCAAGAATCTTGCAGCGGTCGGCAGCATTCTTCAACTTTTCAGCCATCTTGGCCATTTCCTTCTTGCTTTGGCAGTGAGCAGCCTATTCGGCTTTCAGCTCTTCAGCTGCCTTTAAGGCAGCCGCATCGTTTTTTCTGGCCTGCTCCTTGGCTCGGGCAAGTTCCGCCCGAAGGTTCTCCATGGCAGCGGCACCATCTGCATCAAGCACATATGTTGTAAGGTACGGGCATCAAGCTCCTCTTACCAAGTGTCTTCGGAGAAATTATATACCTTGTGCCTCGTCAAGCCGCTTGTTGACAAGCGCGATGTCGGCATCTGCCATGTCAAGTTGCCGCTTTAGTTCGGCAAATTCATCAGTCCGGCCAGCCACCGGACACTTCGCCACCTACATAGGAAAGGCGTCGTATTATACCTGGGATTATGATCCTCGGCGCGCCATCCTTTTTGACAACGCGCCGAGTCTCAGGGGCTACTATCTATACAGGGCGCATCTTATATATGCGGATCTGTCAAAAGGTACATCGTTTCACGTACCTCAAAACCTGTAAGTAAACTCCTGACGGCCTCGTACAACCCGCTCTCCGCGGATGAAATCCTTCTAATCACCGTATCCATCAACGCACGGTGTTCTTCTGAGATAGACGCTCGCCCGAGCAGATCCTTCAGCTCCTCTGACCATGCACCGGACGGTGCCGGACTCGTCCGATGGCCTTCTTCGAAGACCGAACACGGAGGGCCTTGGGGGGCTATACGACTACCTTCCGGCCCTGCCGGATTTGGAGAAACCCTTCGTGACGACACCTCAGGGTCACCCGTCTCGCAAGGCGGTACGGCAGGGGGAGGCATTCCGCTCTCCATCATCTCCGGACGAAGATCCCCTGAAGATGAGCTCTGCTGAGAAGGGCGGAGATCCGAACTACAAGGTAAAATTTCGGTTATCTTCCTCAGAAATAGAACGGGGATGTCTCTTATTTTTAAACCCCCCTTTTCTACTTATGGCTCGGTGGAGATCTGATCCCCTTGGGGACGCAATGCGGCCGAGGCACCTCCCGGCGCCGGACCCTCTGACGAAGATTTCTTCCCCCGCTTTGAGGCCATAACCTCCGGGTCTTCAGAGGCGGTCCTCTTTTTCCCCTGGATGGAGGAATTCGCGATTCCTCCTTCCCTGACAGCCTCTTTCGGGGAGGCGTTAGCTTCCTTGTTCCCCTCTTTGCCTTCTTCCAAAGGTGCAACCTCCATCATCCTGGTTAACATGGGATCCGGCGTAGTCTCAGGGAGGGGAGCCGGACACCTGATTAATTTTGCTTTCGCTATCCACTCCTATTTAAAGGACAACTCTTTTAAGGGCAATTTTATGATAAATATACGGATAGTGTGTCTGGGGTACAGGCTACTTACTTGAGTATCCGGGCGATTGCAGCTCAGACCTGCGTCCTCGGACGAGTCCAGACACAATGCTTGTGATCCGAAGAACAATTTGTACATCTCCACGGGCGTCGTGCCCATAAAATGTTGGAGAGCTCGTGGTCCTTCTGGATTAAACTCCCACAGGCGGAGGGGACGGCGTTTGCAGGGCAGGATGCGACGAATCAGCATAACCTGCGTCACTACGGCAAGGTTGATATCTCTTTCCAGGAGATCTTGAACGCAGCCCTGCAACAAGGGCACGTCCTTGGACGGCCCCCATTTGAGCCCTTCATTGACCCATGACGCCAGCTGTGGTGGGGGACCCGAGTGAAAGGCAGGAGGCGCCACCCATTTGGTGCCCCTGGGAGCTGTGATGTAGAACCACTCTCGTTGCCATGAGCCAAACTCCTCTTGAAAAGAGCCCTCGGGCCATGGAGCATCGGCAATCTTGCTTATAACAGCACCTCCGCACTCTGTGTGCTGCCCCTCGATCATCTTCGGCTCTACCTTGAAGGTCTTAAGCCACAATCCGAAGTGAGGAGTAATATGGAGGAAGGCCTCGCACACGACAATGAACGATGAGATATGGAGGATGGACTCCAGAGCTAAGTCGTGAAATTCCAGCCCGTAGTAAAACATGAGCCCCCTCACGAAGGGGTCAATCGGCAAGCCTAGCCCCCGAAGGAAGTGAGACGCGAACACCATGCTCTCACCGGGCTTGGGAGTGGGAATGACCTGCCCTTGAGCAGGCATCCTATGCAAGATTTCGCCGGTTAGATACATGGCGTCTCTTAACTTTAACACGTCTTCTTCCGTAACGGAGGAAGGCATCCACCGGCCTTGAAGGTTGGAGCCGGACATCATCGAAGGTCCAAAGCGCCTGAATCTGGAGCTTTGGGTGTTCGAACTCAAGGCGAGGGGCGGATTTGATTGGGATTGAAAGAAAGGAGTCGAGCCTTGGTCTCTTTATAAAGAGGTTGAATACCAAGAGCCCTCCCCGTGACCGTTTGGGACTCACTTTCGATTAAAAAGACATACCAATGGCACGGTTGGGTTACCCACGCTCGTATTGATGAGAATCCTAGAATAAGGGGACACGATCTCTGCTTTGGCAAGATGTGCCAAGAAAACCGCCTCGCTAAACGTGCTGAGGTGGGACGTAAAACGATTCGAATAAAGGCTTGGCTGTGGCATGATGTCACGCTGCGGAATACGTCAGCAGATTAGATTTTTACAAATATTATTCTCTCTACGGTGGTATGTGGAACTTGTTTTGCAGAGCCGGACACTATCCTTGTGTTCAACATCTTCTATGAAGTATTCGGAGGAGGAACCCGCCTTGCAATGCCGAAGACAATTTACGCGCCGGACTCGTCGTCATTGAAGCCTGGTTCAGGGGCTACTGAGGGAGTCCTGGATTAGGGGGTGTCCGGATGACCGGACTATGACCTTTGGCTAGACTCCCGGACTACGAAGCTACAAGATTGAAGACTTCGTCCCGTGTCTGGATGGGACTTTCCTTGGCGTGGAAGGCAAGCTTGGCGATACGGATATGTAGATCTCCTCCCATTGTAACCGACTCTGTGTAACCCTAGCCCTCTCCGGTGTCTATATAAACCGGAGGGTTTTAGTCCGTAGGACGAACAACAATCATACCATAGGCTAGCTTCTAGGGTTTAGCCTCTCTTATCTCGTGGTAGATCTACTCTTGTACTACCCATATCATCAATATTAATCAAGCAGGAGTAGGGTTTTACCTCCATCGAGAGGGCCCGAACCTGGGTAAAAACATCGTGTCCCCTGTCTCCTATTACCATCCACCTAGACGCACAGTTCGGGACCCGCTATCCGAGATCCGCCGATTTTGACACCGACAGCCACGGTCGATGATTTAACCGGCGTTCTTGACTTCGACTCCGAAGACATCGACGGAATGGACGATGATGCAAGAGAAGCTTCAGAATCTCTAGGGCGCGGGACTACTACCTTGTCACACGATATATACATGGTAGATACGCCCAACAAGGACGACGACGACAGTCCGGAAGATAAAACAACCAGCCAAAAGCCAAAACGGCGGCGCAGACGCCGCTCAAAGTCCAGCAACAGCAAAAATAGCGACAAGAGCGCAAAAGGAGTGACAGACCAGTAAGCCCCGAAGGCAGTAACGACCACATGCACCCAGCGATGGAGCAGGACGAGCCAGGTCACGCCTAACCAAGTTCGGAGCAAATACCCGATCAAAACGATCAGGAGGGACGAGCACATGAAACCGCCCCAGAACTGGAACACAGTCCGGACGAAGATGCATTCATCATCCCGGACGAACTAGTGGAACGAGACAACCTCCATCGAAAGCTTATGGACACAGCAAGAAGTCTAAATAAGCAAAAGCAATGGCTCTAGGCCGCACAGGAAACGCTCAACCACAAATGGAATAAAGTGCTAGACACTGAAGAACGATATGGCGACGATCGCCATACAAAGAGCTACCCAAAACGCAAGCTACTGCCTGAATTCGACGACGAGGCCATTCCACCAAAGAATAATACGACCAGGAGACCAAACATACCGCTTCATAACCACAACAGAACAACTACTGACGCCGCTCACGATCTGCGTGAGCATCTGGATAAGAAAGCCGATGCAGCCAAGTCCATCTATGAATCTAGAGGACACACCCCAGCGAGGGACTATGGTCACCCAAACGCTCATACAAGCCAAATACCAGTTCGGAATAAACTCCGGACACAACAACAGCCGACTGCATGCCACAGCGTGTCCAAATACAGAGGGGCTGCTCACCCGTTGTGCTTCACTGAAGAAGTACTGGACCACGAATTCCCACAAGGCTTTAAACCTGTGAACATAGAGGCATATGACGGAACGACAAACCCAGGGGTCTGGATCGAGTATTTTATCCTGCATATTCACATGGCTCGTGGGGATGACCTCCATGCCATCAAATACCTTCCCCTCAAGCTGAAGGGACCAGCTCGACACTGGTTGAAAAGCCTCCCCAAAAACTCAATTGGGAGTTGGGAGGAACTAGAAGACGCTTTCAGGGCCAATTTTCAAGGGACTTCTGTCCGGCCTCCGGATGCAGACGATCTAAGTCGCATAATCCAACAGCCCGGAGAGTCCGCCCGCAAGCTTTGGAACAGATTCCTCACTAAGAAGAATCAAATTGTCGATTGTCCGGACGCCGAAGCCTTAGCGGCATTCAAACACAGCATCCGTGACGAATGGCTCGCCAGGCACCTCGGCCAAGAAAAGCCAAGGAAAATGGCAGCCTTAACAAGCCTTATGACCCGCTTTTGCGTGGGTGAAGATAGCTGGCTAGCTCATAAAGGCACCAGCGACCCCAGCACATCCGAAATAAGGGATGGCAATGGGAAGCCACGGCATAATAAAAACAAACGCCCAAACAAGGAAGAGAGCCCGGACAACACAACGGTCAATGCCGGATTCAGGGGCTCTCAACCTGATAAGCAAAAGAAGCCATATAGAGGCAGTAAAGAGGGACCCTCCGGTCTGAACAGAGTCCTGGATAGACTATGCCAAATTCACGGCACCCCCGGAGAAACCTGCGAACCACACCCATAGAGAGTGTTGGGTCTTCAAGCAGGCCGGCAAATTAAATGCCGAACACAAAGGGAGGGAAACACCAAGTGAAGACGAGAACGAACCTCGCCAGCCGAACTCTGGGGGACAGAAAAATTCCTGCCAGAGGTTAAAACAGTAAACATGATCCACGCGACTCACACATTCACGAGAAGGCATGAACGCGCGCTCAGAGACGCGCATGATGTAGAGCCCATCATACCCACATCTGACTACTGGATGTCTCATCCGATCACTTTCGATCACATGGACGGCCAAACTAGTATTCGGCGCGGAGGATCACATGCCTTGGTGCTTGACCCAATAATCGACGGATACCGTCTCACCCGTGTTCTCATGGACGGCGGCAGTAGTCTCAATTTAATATACGAGGACACTGTACGCAGGATGAGGATAAACCCATCCAGAATTAGCCAAAGCAAGACCACCTTTGAAGGGGTGATACCAGGCATTGAAGCCTATGACAGGGGCTCCGTCGTACTGCAGGTAACATTTGGCCCCCAGGCAACTCCAGAAGCGAAGAACTACTCTTCACCATTGCACCCTTCCAAAGCGGCTCTTATGCACTGCTTGGACGACCGGCCTTCGCCCGCTTCAATGCATTGCCGCACTATGGCTACCTTACACTCAAGATGCCCGGTCCTCGTGGCATCATTACCGTTAGCGGAATCACAGAGCGCTCTTCACGCGCAGAGGAACACGCGACGGCCCTGGCGGCCGGACTATAAGCGGCCTCCAATATCAGAAAACATGACTAGTCATTAAGACCACAGACACGGTTAGACGAGTCCGGTAGCCCGGATAAAATTCAACCGGGCACCGTACATGTAATCCCATAGCGGAAACCAGGGGCTATAAATAATTAATACAGCCCCACACTTGGCTCATCCTTATTGGCAGGCCAACATTTTACACTTTTACTATCCATCGCATACTTACGTTGTACCTTCCTATGAGCTTTCTTTTTTTCCACAGACAACGCTCGCGCGATACCCTTCCGCGATACGGCACAATGGAGACAAAGGCGCAGACGTGCAGCAGGGCCCCGTTCAACAGGTTTCTTTTTAGATTAAGCCCCTGTGTAAACCTTTTCTATTGCCTCTTGTTGTTTAAACCATCAGAGGATACTGTCGTTATTGGCATTTCGCCACGACAGATTACCGCACGTACCTGGAAACACAGGGTTCATAATGAATGGGTATTCTTCAGCCCATCTTTTGTTATAAAGTCCGAACACCTTCGGGAGTGTTTGGCGTCACGAGTTTGGACTTATATGCATCAGCTCCGAATCATGTCTTTGGTCAAATGTTGGGTTTGCCCGGCTCCTGGGTTTGCCGCCTTACGTTCCGTTATTATCGGCTAAGGCAGGCCAAAGGAGAACTACTGCGATTGTGCCCTGGTTATTCCGGATGAGCGCCTCAGTAGAGAAAGCCGAAAGCTGACTGTCATGATACAACGAGAGACTGTTCAACGACTCGAAGACTCACTGGAATCTTTAGGATTCCTCCGCATTAACGAAGGGCCGTTTCCTGGCCATGTACACACACGCCCGTATTCGGATGCACGCGAAGGTACCAGGGGCTACATAGTAGCCCCAGCATTAGAATCCTATGGCTAAGCGAAAGTGTTATAGCTATATAGTCCGGTTGCCTAGTTCGACGTGCGATCACCTCCTTAATGGACCAAGACGTTGGATCAAGTGTGATTAAGCATATTCTTTGCGAACACCCCCGCATTTTGTGCGTGGGGGATGAAGCCAACGACTGTTATCTTTTGGACTACTTATACATATAAGAACGGCCATACAGGGGACATAATCATATTTTCAGGCAAAAAGTATAAATATAGCCTCATAATCAAAATAAACATTGTTTTTATGATTTGACTTATCACACGAACAAAACATTTTTCGAGCACTACACCTCTATTAGGCGAGCACCTTCTGTGACCTGCGCCAAGCAGTGCTCGGCCGGATATTGGCCTCCCGCTGGATCCTGGGTCGCTATGATGGTGGCCTCCATATCAGTCCAATAGGCTTTAACGCGGGCAAGAGCCTTTCACGCACCCTCTATGCACGCCGACCTCCTCATGGCGTCTATCCGAGACACGAACCCAAGGAATTGCTGCACCAAACCAAAGTAACTGTCCGGCTTAGGCCCCTTCGGCCAAAGATGGTCCATTACAGACCGCATTGCAAGCCCGGACAGCCTATGAAGCTCCACCACAGCAGCCACCTTCTCATTTAACGGCAGCGGGCGAGTGGGAGCATTGAATTGCGACCAGAAAAGCTTCTCCACTTCCTTATCACCTTGATCCTCGAAGAACTTGGCAGCGTCAGCTGTACTTTTCAGCAAGTCCGCATATGCGTCTACAGGACTCCAGCGCCGAGCCAGGGGAGCATACTTTGGATCCAAAAACTTCGTCCGCAGTAAGTAGGAGCCCCCAGCCACAATTTTGTCGGCCTGTTGGAGCTTCTCCCGCATACCCCGGATCTCGGTCCGCATCTCCTTGGCGGCATTAAGTGCCTCATCCAGCTCGGCCGAACTAGCCTTATTCTCCTTTTCAAGGAGTACATATCGGTCGGTGGCATTTTTCAACTCCCCAGCCATTTCGGCTATCTTTTCCTCGCTTCGGCAATGAGCAGCCTGTTCGGCTCCCAATTCTTCGGCCGCCTTTAGGGCAGCTACATTGCTAGCCCGAGCTTGTTCCTTGACCTGAGCAAGTCCCGCCCTCAGGGCCTCCATGGCAGCAGCACCATCTGTAGTGCAAACACATTGCATTAATATTATACCCCTATTGCATTTTCCTATACAACATAATAACGGAAGCATAGTTCATACCCTGTGACTCTTCTAGCCTCTTGTTCACCAACGTGATATCGGCATCGGTTGATCCGATCTGCCTCCTTAGTTCGGCAACTTCAACAGACTGGTCGGCTGCCGGATCCTTAGACACCCGCGCACATGTACATCGCAGCCATTACCATATGATCCCCCGTTTGCCGCATATGGCGGGCAACCAGAGTCTTAGGGGCTACTATCCATGGGGAGCACACCTAGCGCGTGCTTCACAACAAAAAATAGTGCATTTTTCACTACATACCTCAAAGCCTTTGAGCAGGCTTGTAAATGCCTCATTCAAACCGCTGGTAGCGGATGAAATCTTCGTGAGCACCGTGCTCATTAAAGAGCGGTGCTCCTCCGAGAGCGCGACTCGCTCCAGAAGGCCTGTCAGTACATCCGGCCGGACATCAAACTGCGCCGGACCCTTCTCATCGTCCCTCGTGGGAGCCGAACGCTCCGGGCTCAGGGCGACTGGCTTGTTCACTTCCGGCTTCGGAAGATCCGGACTCCTCCGTGACGACACCTCATTGTCGCCCGCTTCACGAGGCGGAGAGGTGGGCGGGGTCTCACTCTCCATCATCTCCGAACGAACATCCCCAGAAGACGAACTCTATGGAGAGGAGCTGCTCGCCGGACTGCAAAAGACGAAGTCCCGGTTATGGATCTCGGATAAAAACCACACCTTCGAATTAATGATTAACTTATAGCTCACTGGAGGGCTGGCCCGTTGGTGGGCACGACACGGTGAGGGTGCCCGTCGCGGCAGAGCCCCTGGGTGATGACTTCTTTCCTTGTTTGGGCATCTTCGCCTCCAAGTCTTCGGAGGCGGCCCTCTTCCTCCCGCGCGGGGAGGAGGCATTAACCACCCCTTCCCGACTATCCTCCCCAGGGGAGGTAATGATTCCCCCGGTTTGGATGCGTAGTGTGTGAAGTTTGGCTTCACCGCCCTTTCCTTTGCCTTTCCCTGAGGGGATTTTGCTGAGCACCCGGTCAAGCATCTTGGCCGCGGTTGGGCCAGGCGAGCCTTAAGGAAGTGGCGCCGGACACCTGATTCTCTCTGCCTTGGTGAGCCATTCCTGGCCACGGAGGGTTTTTCAGAATAATGGTCATGACAAATATAAACAAAGTGTCCAGCTTTAAGGTTACTTACTTGGGCATCTAGGCGATTGCAGCTTAGGCCCGCATCCTCGGTGGTGTCCGGACACTGTACTTGTGGTCCGAAGAATAATTTACACATCCCTTCGAGCTTCAGGCTGAAGAAGTGCTTAATAGTCCGCGGACCCTCCGAATTAAACTCCCACATCCGGAGAGGCCGACGTTTGCACGGCAACATCCGTTGGATTAGCATCACTTGCATTATGCTGATAAGATTTATGTCCCTCTCAATAAGCTCCCGGACACGGTTCTGCAGTTCTGGTACATCACCAGCGGGCCCCCAATTCCGTCCTACATCGGTCCAAGATGCCAACTGCGACGGAGGGCCCGAGCGGAACTCGGGAGCGGCTACCCACCCCGTGCCTCTGGGAGCTGTGACATAAAACCACCTCCGTTGCCATACATCGGATACTTCCGGGAAAGAACCCTCTGGCCATGGGACATCAACGTTCCTGCTTATTGTGGCGCCTCTGCACTCCGCATGTCGCCCTTCGATCATCTTCGGCTTCACATTGAAGGTCATGAGCCATAAGCCGAAGTGTGGGTTGACGTGGAGAAAGGCCTCGCACACAATAATGAAAGACGAGATATGGAGGACGGCGTCTGGAGCGAGATCATGAAAATCCAAGCCATAATAGAACATGAGCCCCCTCACAAAGGGGTCGAGGGTGAGGCCCAGGCCTCGGAGGAAGTGAGGGACAAACCCGACGCTCTCATTGGGCTCCGGCGTGGGGATAACTTGCCCTGGAGCAGGAAGCATGTGCTGGATATCGGCGGTCAGGTATCCGACCTCCCTAAGCTTAGTAATATCCTCCTCTTGGATCGAGGAGGCCACCCACCGGCCTTTTGCGTCGGATCCGGACATACTGGAGGATCTGGGCTGTTGGAGCTTAGATTTTGAGTGTTGGAGCTCAAGGTGCGAGAAGGAGCGAGAGAGGTGGAAAAGAGGTGTAGGCCTTGACCCCTTTATAAAAGGGATGAATATCAAGAGTCCTCAGCGTGACCGCTTGGGACTTATCTAAAATACACGGAATCATACCAACAGTCGCCGTGGGGTCAGACACACCCATATTCATGAAAGATCCCGCAATAAGAGGAACACGATCTCTGCTTTGGCAGGACGTGCCAATAAAACCGCATCACAACGCGAGTCGAGGTGGAGCAGGAAACGCCGGTTCATGTTGGACCAGGCCACGATGCAAGGGCACGACATACAAAGATTGCCATCAGAACGAATTTATGCTATGTTCCCTACAATGGTGTGTGAAGATCATCTTGCAGATCCGGACACGGTCTACGTGTTCGATAATAACCTTGGAGTATTCGGAAGGAGGAACCCGCCTTGCAATGCCGAAGTCAAGACTGCGCGCCAGACTCATCGTCATTGAAGCCTGGTTCAGGGGCTACTAAGGGAGTCCTGGATTAGGGGGTATCCGGACAGCCGGACTGTATACATCGTCTGGACTATTGAAGCGTGAAGATACAAGACTCAAGACTTCGGCCCGTGTCCGGATGGGACTCTCCTTTGCATGGAAGACAAGCTTGGCGATCCGGAAATTATATTTCCTTCCTTGTAACCGACTCCATGTAAACCCTAGCCCTCTCCGGTGTCTATATAAACCGGAGAGGATGGTCCTTAGAAGGCCGATCGCAATCACAATCATACCATCATAGGCTAGCTTCTAGGGTTTAGCCTCTACGATCTCGTGGTAGATCTACTCTTGTACTACTCATATCTTCAATATTAATCAAGCAGGAAGTAGGGTTTTACCTCCATCGAGAGGGCCCGAACCTGGGTAACATTGTGTCCCTTGCTTCCTGTTACCATCAGCCTAAGACGCACAGATCAGGACCCCCTACCCGAGATCCGCCGGTTTTCGCACTGACACCCCTCACCGTGGCTCCGGCTGGATGCGCCCAGTTCGGCGCCCGGCGCTCGCCCCATTAGCTGCCGCCCATTATGCTCACGCCCGCGCCCTTTTGCCTGCTAAGGCACCTGAGGCAATGACCGATGGGGCCCAGCCCCTAAAACGAAATTAAAAATGTTTAAAGAAATAGTAATGTAAATAAATAAATAATTTAACTAATCAATTAGTGAATTAATTAACTTAATTAATTTTATTTCATTAAACTAACTAAACTTAATTACCCTAATTGCATAATTAGTCTAATTAAACTATTAGATTAACTATCAGTCTATGATAGTGGGTCCCACTGCCTAGTTTGACCAAGTCAACAACGTTGACTGCTGACATCATGCTAACATCATGCTTACGCAACAATTGTATTGTGATTCAGAATAAATCTGTTAATTCCAAAATTGTTTTAAAAACTTCAGAAAATCATTTAAAATAATCTGTAACTGGGATGAAAAAGTTTTATACACGAAAGTTGCTCAGAACGATGAGACGAATCCGGATACGCACTCGGTTCGTCCCCCACGCGTCCCTAGCATAGCAAATGTGCAACCTTCCCTTCTCTTTCATCTGTTCGGAAATGCTGAACTTCGGGAAAATTTTCCCGGATGTTATCCCCTTCGCCTGTACCGTCTACCACCTCATTAGAACACCCATAGCGCTGCTATTTGTCTTGTCATGCATAGTATTGCTCTTGTTTGCTCTGTATTTACTGTTTCTTCCCCCTCTTCTCTCTGATAGAGCCCGAGACCGCTGTTGATGCCACTGTGATCGACTATATCACGATGACACTTCTTCCCTTTCAACTCACATCACATGACACCCCTTTGTTGCTCGACTCTATAGAGATACTATCGAGTGCCGAGGGTGATACCTCGTAACACACTCTCTATGATAAATCTGTATTGTAGCTACTCGGTCATGGTCACCGAGGGTGATTCCTCCTTCACTACTCCCGATACGACTCTGTCGTGCAACCTCTCAAGTGTGGACCTGGAGGGTGATTCCTCCCACATTCACCTTGATGATTACATCGAGTAGAATCCACCGAGGGTGATTCCTCGGGTTTTCCCCCTTGATGACTTGGACACACGGTTACCCAGACTTTACTTGAGACCATTGATGAAGTCGGGTCGGACCTGAGGGGTACCCGTGAGTTGATGTGAAATTCGGGTAGGCCCGTAGAGCACCCGTGAGTTTTCTACGAGGCACAACCGGGCATTCTGGGCCATTGCCGTAAGTCCACGAGACAGGGTGACAGGGTCACATTATCGTGAGTCTCTGCTCGTCTCCGTGAGCCCCCAATGCACTAACAGATTTGGGTATTTGTTCTGAGTTGGACTCCGGCCTTTACGCACTAACCACCATGAGAGAATAGTTATGGGCCTCGGTATCGTAGTATCAACATAAACTTTGTCAGACGTCCAGTTCAGCATCGTGGGCCTGTCGCGCTAGTGCCATGCATGATGAGGTGGTACTCGTCCCCGCTCATCGCACAATGACCAGAGTGCTACGGGCGATGGGCCCAAGACCCCGGAGTGCTTAGGATGTAGACCAGCGGGGACCTCTCTGCTAAACCTAGGTAGGGCTACGACGTGCTGATCTTCCGAGGCCGGGCATTGACTCTGAAAAGTGTGTCCGGCCAGAGTAATCAAGCATGTTGGAAAACATGGTGCACCCGTGCAGGGAAGGTTATCTATTAATAGCCGTGTCCACGGTAATGGACATTCAGACTTATATCCTGATCTATTATAACTAGAACTGGATACTTGAGATATGTGATGGATATGTGACTCCGGGATTGCTTTCTCGCAGGGAGTCTAGGAAGGATCTCCGGGCGTTGTTTCTACAACATGCTTGTTAATTAAAATGCTATTCTTTACTCTTCTACATGCTGCAAGATGCTTGGAGCTGCTTGAAGATGCTAGTCTTCGATAGGCTAGGCCTTCCCTTCTATTCTGGCATTCTGCAGTTCAGTCCACAGATACAACCCTTCCATTTGATACCAATGCATGCTTAGTATAGATATGTTGCTTGTGAGTACTTTGGTTGAGTACTCACAGTTGCTTTGCTACCCCTTTTCCCCCTTCTCTCTTCTTTCTGGTTGATGCAACCAGATGGTGGATCCCTGGAGCCAGATGCCACTGCCGACGGATACTACTACGTGGAGACCGCCGATGACCAGGAGTAGTTAGGAGGTCCCAGGCAGGAGGCCTTGCCTCTTCGATTGTTGTTGCTTTTGTGTTAGCCTTCTTAAGTCATCCTTGTTTAACCTTATGTATGTACTCAGATATTGTTGCTTCCACTGACTCTTGTGTATCGAGCTTTTGTATTCGAGCCCTCGAGGCCCCTGGCTTGTAATATAAAGCTTGTATTATTTTAATTGGTGTTCAGAGTTGTATTGTGAATTTGTGATATCTTCCCATGAGTCCCTGATCTTCATTGTACACATTTGTGTGTATGATTAGTGTACGGTCGAACCGGGGCATCACACCTGGGCAGCCACCCACTTTGCCTTGGGGGCCAAGGCTCCCGAGGGGAGGTGCACCAAAACCCATCTAGGGTTTTCCCTGGTGGCCGCCGGCCCCCCAGGGAACCCTAGGGAGCCCCTCCTCCTCCCTCCCCCCTATATATAGAGGGGTAGAGGGAGGGCAGCCGCACCCATCTATGCCATGGCGCTGCCCTCCCTCTCCCTCGTAGTCCTTCTTCCTCTCCGTGAGGCTTGGCGAAGCCGTGCTGAGATTTCTCCACCACCGCCGCCATCAAGCCGTCGTGCTACCGGAGGACTCGAGCTACTACTTCACCATCGCTCACTGGATCGAGGAGGTGAAGGCGTCATCAAGCCGTACGTGTGTTGAACGCGGAGGTGCCGTATGTTTGGCACTTGGATCAGGAGTTCGCGGGACGGACCATGATTGGATCGTGAAGACGTTCGACTACATCAACTGCGTTTCTTAACGCTTCCGCTTAGCGATATACAAGGCTATATAGATGCAAACTCTCCTCTCGTAGATGTCCATCTCCTAGATTGTTCTTGGTGAGCGTAGGAAATTTTTTGTTTCCCATGCAACATTCCCCGACATCCTCCTCCTCATCTCCTTCTTCTTCATTGCCGTTGGCATTGTCATTTGCTTGTGGAGGTGGAGAAGGAGGTCGAGGAGGATCATCTTGTTGTACTTCCTCATTTCGTTCGTCTTGATGAATTCCGCTTGTGGATGCCTCCAAGTCAACTTGTGGTTCACCGTGATGTGAAGTTTAGGCTTCCAATTGAATGGACAAAGTACTCTCCTTCACCTCCGTTGGATGAATCTTGCCAATAGACAAGTCTTGAATTGCTTCCGATGGATCTTTGTCTCCTACATCAATTGGCAATTCCTCTACTTGCGAGACGTTAGATTCATCAAACTTCACATCTACCGTATTTTCAAATTTTCGGGTGAAGTTGTTGTAGACATGGTAGGTGTGAGAGTTTGAACCATAACCAAGTAGGAAACCCTCATGAGATTTAGGAGCAAATTTTGAACGATGATGCTTATCAAGAATGTAACACTTGGAGCCAAATACTCGATAGTATCCAACTTGGGGTTTGTTACCGGTGATTAGCTCGTATGCCGTCTTGCCAAGAAGCTTGTGAAGATATAGTCAATTTGTAGCATGACAAGTCGTCTCAACCGCTTCCGCCAAAAGTGTCTTGGCGTCTTGTATTCATCAAGCATCGTTCTCGCCATCTCGATAAGTGTCCAGTTCTTCCTCTCAACAACTCCATTTTGTTGAGGTGTGTACGTAGCCGGAACGCATGTGAAATCCCCTCTTCGTCAAGAAAGGTATCCACATTTGCGTTCTTGAAATACGTTCCATTGTCACTTCAAACCTTCTTGATCTTCACTTCAAATTGGTTTTGTGCCTTCCTAGCGAAGTTCTTGAAGATCTTTTGGACCTATGATTTTTCATCAAGAAAGAACACCCACGTGAATCTTGAAAAATCATCAACAATGACCAAACCAAATGAGTTACCACCAAGGCTCTTATAAGCATTGGGACCAAAAAGAGCCATGTGTAGTAGCTCAAGTGGTCTTCTCGTGGTCATGATGTTCTTCACGGGATGACTTCCTCCAACTTGTTTTCCTTCTTGACAAGCACTGCAAAGTCTATCCTTGTAAAATATAACATCTTTAACACCAAGGATATGATCACCTTTAATAAGCTTATCAAGATTTCGCTGCCAACATGACCTAAGTGTCTATGCCATAACCATCCTTTAGAAGATTTAGCAATTAAACAAGTGTGAGGTTTGGCTCACTTAGTGAAGTCGGTAATGTATAGATCACTTGTACGAATACCGGTAAAGACCATTTTGTGATTATCTCTTCGAAACACTTGGCAATCTACTTTGGAAAATAGAACATTGAAACCAAAGTCGGCTAATCTAGATACGGAAAGGAGATTGTAGCCATGAGATTCAACGAGCATGACATTTTGAATGGAGCTATCATTGGATATGGCCACCTTACCAAGGCCAAGTACCTTACCCTTGGAGTTGTCTCCAAAAGTGACATACTTGCGTGGACCATCATTCTTACCAAGCTCGCGGAACATGTCCTTGTCTCTAGTCATGTGATCGGTACATCCACTATCAAGAATCCACTCTTTTCGTCCAGCCATATAGTCGCGAAGATTAGCCATGAGACCAAAATATCTCATCGACTCCTCAAGATCAAGGTCACTATCTTCATCCTCATCATTATATCCATGCTCAATATCATCATGTAAGTGATCATCATGTAGAGCAAGTGATTCATTAGATATGAGATCATGACAATATTCAAGTTTGTGAATTCTAATTGTCTCCGTGATGATGTTACTAATAATTCCAACGTCACCCTTGGCACTCATAAGATCACGGAGCTCAAATATACATTCATCAAACTCAGGATCACTAGGACTCATCTTATGGAAAGCAATAGACTTATGAAGAATTTTATCTAGATTCATCAAGGAATAATTCGAAAAGTGTTCCTCAAGATATTTCCATATAGCGTATGCGCATTCAAGAGTAGGCAAACATGCCAGCAAGTTTCTAGGCAATCCTCTAGTGATAAGATCAATATTCCTAAGATTGTGAACCATGTCAAGATACTCATTGGGGGTAGGATTTAAAGGATCATTGGGAGGCACATAAAGGCTAGTAATGTACTTGTTCAAATTATCACTGGTACATCGAGGTGCTATACAAACGGTTTTTAACCCCTTCTGCGATGGTGTTCTGAACCGTCACCTAGTGCGTGACTACAATAGGGGGTCCTTCCCACACAACCCAGAAACCGTTGGGTATATGCCCTCCTGGCACACACGCTTGGCAAAATGAGGTCGTGTGCAACCGGTGAGCGATCAAATACGGTTATACATACAGTAGTGCTAAAAAATACAATTATACAGGCGAAATCGTTTCCGGTCATAAGTACATCCCACACAGTCAGTCCCTGCTAAACTTTTCCATTCGTATATACATCCCACATAGTCGCTCCAAGGAAAATGTTTCCGTTCGCAGGTACATCACACACAATTTTCCCCGTTAAATCGTTTGTGATAGCGTTGCCATTTCACATGATATTAACAATTTTATCATTTGTGTTATTGAATGCATCACACATGGTGCATAGAAGAAACTGTGTGGCAAAGGCTGTCCATCACACACAGTTTTTATGTGGTAAACTTTTGCGCAAGGTGGCCTAATGAAAACAGTTTTCAAGAGAATGTCATGTGTGATTGTTCATTGATGCAACATGGTTTATTCCTAGAAACTGTGTGCGTTGCCTGAGGTCATCACCCACGGTATTTTCTCAATAACCGTTTGCAATAGCAAAACCCAATTAGCAGGCTAATTCACCATTAGCAGGCTAATTGCCCTATTATTAATAATTCATTTATTAATCTAATTGACATTTGTATTAAGCACATAATATATTTCATTTCCATATTAAAGAAGCAGGATTTCATAATTGAAATACATCAGAGTACAACATGATCTAGCTTCAACACTCAGCTACCCCATTGCACAACTGCACCAGCACCAAGTTTCACATTCAACATCTAGAACCTTTCGAAATTAGCATCATAGACGGTACATAGACAGATGCATCTCATCTGGAAAACTGCTGAAGGGAACGCGAATATTGAGCCTTCATTCATGTTGAAGGTCTTTGCAACTTTAGGCCAGTGCCTGTGGATGATTGATCATCCATCCTCCGTCCTCTTCAGGAACACTTCAACATTGAACCGTGGGTGTTGTATGAAAACCTTCCTCGCCTCCTGACCATAGAGGTGGTTTGAGATGTAATCATCAGTGAACTGCTTTGGAAAGGCCTGAAAACAAGGATGTCCATAATATCTTCTCTATTTTGGAAATGGGCAAAGGAATTAAAAAAGGCAAGGTATAATAGTTAGTACCATTTTGTAGTGAAATGATGTCTTCTTCATTGTGCAGACAAATGTCTTGTTGTTTTTTGTCGCTAATTTCTTTATCCTAACAATCTTTCTGAGTTTCTTGACTTGATTGATATTCATGGACAAACTCATTTCCACATATGCAAAAAGGGTCAAACAGTGGGTCAAAACCTCTGGCAGCAGGACCTACATGTGCAAGACCAAATTGTTAAAAACCTAAATATTAGAATGGTTCCTGCAATTGCACAATAATGTGCTATTATACAATGTAACATGCACGTGCTAACCTCGATTGTAAACCTCAGTGCTTCCCATTTTTTCGCTGCAACACATATAAGGTAGTTAGTCATCAGGTTAAGTAAGGGTTCGCATGCTATCAATAAAATATGTTCATGAAAAATAAGAACATTGCAGATTCATTAGATTAATTCAACCCACATGGAAAATCCATTTATCCAAACCAAGCATGATTAAGAACTAGGAAATATAGCACTTGTATATGTTTATCATGTATTAAGTGGAGCCAAATTCAATTTATTCCTCACATGCACAACAATACAAAATTCTACACACGACAATTGGACATCGCATTGCAGAATT
Organism: Triticum aestivum; assembly: GCF_018294505.1. Taxonomy (NCBI): domain Eukaryota; kingdom Viridiplantae; phylum Streptophyta; class Magnoliopsida; order Poales; family Poaceae; genus Triticum; species Triticum aestivum. The sequence continues at coordinate 97,809,561 of NC_057813.1, read as the reverse complement.
GAACCAAGCAGTTAACTAAACACCACAACAAATGAACCAAACATTAACTGAGCACGACATTGCACAATATAACATACTCCTAATAGAAGATCAGACAGTTAACCAAACCAAGCATGCTTAACAACTTGGAAATATAGCAATTGTATTTGTTTCTCATGTATTTACTACAACCAAATTCAGTTTATCCCTCACATGGTATACAATAACAGAGTGCACCTACAACAATTGAACATCGCGTTGCAGAATTGAACCAAACAGTTAACTAAACACCATAACAAATGAACCAAACATTAACTGAGCACCACATTGCACAATATAACATACTCCTAATAGAAGATCAGATAGTTAACCAAACCAAGCATGCTTAACAACTTGGAAATGTAGCAATTGCATTAGTTTCTCATGTATTTACTACAGC